>NC_052508.1:10149296-10335306 GCF_014356525.2 Nilaparvata lugens
TGATAATATTCAAAATGTATAATCAATGAGTTCGCATTCAAAATACACCCCAACAATGTCAACAGCTGATCGGGATGGCTGCAAGATGATACTTAATACTTTGTTGAGAGTACGCAAAGTAATACTTTGCGCACTAGAGTGGGAAAGTGATTTTTTGCGTTCTGCAATCAGTGCAGGAATGGTCACTTTTCAAGGTAACTGTAGGAAATAGTATATTTCGCACCTAGGGCAGAAAATGAGATTTCTCCGGCTCGAAATCGGTTTTCAAGTCCGAGGCCGTAGGCCGAGGATTAGAAAAGATTGAGAGCCGGAAAAACATTTTTGCCCGTGGTGCGAACGCTATTTATATATATATATATATATATATATATATATATATATATATATATATATATAATATATATATATATATTGTGTATTTTTGTGTGTGGCGAAAAATAGCGTTCGCACTACGAACTGAAAATGTATTGAAGTGAGTATTGAAAAGTATTGATATGAATTGAAAATGTATGGAAATTAGTAGCTTTGTATAAATAGTCTCTGCCTATTTGCTTTTTTCACAGTTCTTCTACATAGTTCTCATAGCATCTGCGTTGGTTGTCATGATGATGTCTCCGGTTCTTGCCAACTTGGGCCCGGTTCGAGCCTGACTGCTAGTAACATAATATCCCCAGGATTGAAGTAGCAGTGTCCAATCAATTTTTCCGCGATTTAAATCTTCAACTTGGTTCCAACCTAACAAAGTCAACTCAACTTAATGCCAACCTGACAAAATTATTAATTTAGTTGCCAGTTAACAACTGTTTCGAAGAGGTACTCTGTCTAGATATAGTTCTATAGTAACATATGATATGGAAATTTCAATTATATTAAGAGATTGGGAGAAGAAGAATATACATGCTAAAAGACGAACTTTAAACCTTGAAAACCACCCTTAGAGTTAAAATATTGCCAAAAGATTTCTCAGTGCGCCTCTAAAGGGCCAACTGAACATACCTACCAAATTTGAACGTTTTTGGTCCGGTAGATTTTTAGTTTTGCGAGTGAGTGAGTCAGTCAGTCAGTCAGTGAGTGAGTGCCATTTCGCTTATATATATATAGATTCTGCTATCAATTACTGCAAACTGCTGCCGCTTTATCAATCTGCAATCCTTACCGCTGCTCTGATTGACTCTACAATATTTTAGATGCTGAAGAGGTAGATAAATAAAAGGATTCTAAATATTGCACAAGACAATATAGTACCGACACCAATCAAACTCGCTACCATCTGACAAAGGGGTCAGCAGTGTGAGATAATACCGAGTATGATCAACGACGGTATTTTAGTTAGAATTCCTTATACTTTCTATGATTTGTACAACTGCTTAGGCTTAGTTCTATGACCCTGTGTTTCAGTCAATTTGACTTTAGTGTGTTGAACCATTTGAATAAATCTTGAGAACGTAATATTTCTGAATAATGATCAATACTATAATAATTATATCGATAATGATCAATACTATAGAAGCGATAATGATCAATACTATATATCGCTGATTTGTCCAACTCATTCATTGAAGAATATAGTTGGTTGATAATTTTATTAATTTGTCAATAATAATAAAAATACTAGTACAAGATTGGTCATGCATGGGGACAGGATTGTAAATGAAAGGTACACCATTCAACAAATAAAGCATATAATTACATTGTCATAGTCCAGCCTCACGTTGAAGCGTCATGTGTCACAGATCCGCTCCATGGGGAGGACATGTGTCATAATCTTACTCCAAGGGGGGGGGACACGGAAATATATAATTTGAATTATAAGACAAAAAACTAAGATTATAATCGTTCAACCATGAGTACGATTTCTTCGTATAGTAGGTCTTACCTTGTGTTGGCGAATATTGCAGCCTATTTTGCTCTGTGGAGGGGGGTGGATATACAGTAAAAAGGAATTAATAATTAAAATGGTTGGGTTAAATAAAATGATTGAACAATTACAGTATTTGAGGTTATGACTTAACGGTAGGTAGTTGTAGGTTAGGTTGACCAGCCTTTGTTTAACTGGATTGTCGGTATCATTTAATTCAGAGTATCTAAGTAGAATGACTGGTGTATGGATTGAACAGATTGAAAAGTTAATTTGCTCAATAGAGGGTTTGGCGGTCTACAAAGGTAGCCGAAGTAAGGGATCTGAATTTCTGACCTTACGCTGTGAGTGGTTATATTGTAGTGAGATGGAATTAAATCCAATTTAATAATAAAATGCAGTTCAACTTGAATCTGCTGAGTGTAAATTATGCTGTCACTAGGATCAGACAGAGATAGTAATTTTGGAGTGAACTTTTTCTCCAAATGATGACTAATATATTAGAATCCAATAATTGTGCCGTAGTTTGGAAAGATATTAGACCGCATGAAACAACAGACAGAATGGCAAATCCATGCGAACCAGGTCTCTGATAAGTACTATAGGTTGTATGAAGGCAAAATGCTGAACCAAAATAGTAAATATTTCGAGTACCGAGTTTAATTCTAATGTTGTCTATACGATCTATTACCTCTCCTTGCGACGTTGATCGGCTGATAATGCAGGATTCACTTCACCTCGGTGTGGTAGGCTAGTGGGAGTCGATTTATTATTTGATTCTGCGGGATATTCCCAATAAAAAGATTTATTACTTGATAAGAAAATCGACCACCATTTACCACCAGAAGAAATAATAGTCTAATAATAGATACTATACTCGATAATGTCTGACTATTGCAAAACAGGCTGTGTCCTGCACGATCAATATGTGTCAGTCGAGAAAGAACGAATTTGGAGGTGTAATGAAGTAAACCCAGTTTAATGAAACGGTAAAATGGATATATTCTGAAAGATATACTTTTACAGCAAATATTGAATAAATAATGAACAGATTTTACAAATTATGATTTTTAATCGATATAGAATGAATATTGGTTGATAGCGGATCTGAATCTTTAAATTATGAATATTATGTAAAAATTCGGTACTCTTTGATTGAACAAAATAAAATGGATAATAGCCCTTGGAAAGGGTCATAAACTGCACTAGTTAAATAGGCAAAAATAAGTTAATACAAAACTATGATTCAGAAAATGGAACAAATTAATAATTAAAATTATTCTCAGGGTGTGGTTTCGCCTAAGGAAAATAGACCTTTTGGCTAAGTACAGCTTGGATATTTAAATTTATTTAATACTATAAAAATCAATTATGATAACTTTCGTACCCTTAAAACTATAGTCATGACTTTTCTTAAATGGACGAATTTGTACGCTGTGCAATTTTCGTAGATTTATGGGGATCCCCTTTTATATATTCGAATAACTTACGTAGACTTTTGTTTCCGTTTTTGGTTTTCGAAATATATTCGGCCGTAGAATATATCGTTCCGGCTGGATCCTTCCGCGTGGCGAAAAAACGTTGAACAGACTTCACTGATGAAATTTCGGGGTTTATTTAAATGAAATTGGAAATCTTAATATCACAATTGTTATAGGAACTCTGGAACAACTTTTTTTTTAAACAGAAAGACAAAGATTGAATTACATTAAACAGAAATTAAAGCTTTTGAACAATTAATATGTGGACTAGGTCTGCATCCTACCGATGATTCTTGCAAAATGGCCTCGAGTCTTCCTCTTCTAATTTCCACTAGTGTTTCTTCTTCGAATTTATCTTGCCAAATTTACATATTAATTCGGGATTGGTCAGATTCTGTGACGTAACCAATACGCTGAATGGGTGGTGTCAATGTGTCCAACTTTAAAGCTTTTGAATAGGGCGAAATTCCTGATTTTAAGTTGTTCCAAATTATCATTTAGTTCATATAATTATAATAATACACAAATAAATAATAGAATTCGTCTATGATGATATGCATTTGTAATTAGCTTCGACGGATAGCTAATGATTATAGAACATAGACATGCTTTTATAACATAGAGTAGACATAATATAAGAATATATATGCTTATAATAATAACGAACATAATAATGAATAAATATTTCTTTTTTTGTTTATGGTTTTTTTTTTATATGTTAGCCTATCGACCCTCAATCATCATATATGGCTAAGCCAATTGTCTACATATATCTAACAAGTATATTTTTATGATAGTTCAATAATAAATATTCAGGCCTATTCAGCATAGAAATTAAAATATAAAAATGAAAAATTTAATATTATATAATTTTTATGATCGATTATTAGTCGAACTGCCTTCTCAATTTGCTACTTGTTAACAAGTTAGCTTTGGTCTGTTTTGGGGTTATGATTTGTTTCAAAACTAACCTTCAAATATGGTGTTACTGATCAAATGAATAAACATACAAACATATATGGTTTTTCCGTTGACGAATTTTGAAAGGTATATAATAAATTACTGATTTATTTATTTCATACTTTGTAGGGTAGATAACAGTCGTCTATCCACCTCAGATAAGATTGGAGTGTTTTTCGGTGATAGCATTTATTTTGTCTCATAACGGCCTATAAATAAATCTATATATAGTTTGAGGGCTGTACAATCTTTGGTACATCACAATATATGGAATTAATGAGCAAGAATAAAATATGCAACAACAAATATAAAAACAATTATGAGAAAGTAAGTGTGTGTGAGAGAGAGAGTGTGAGATAGAGAGAATGAGATTGTTTGATTCGCTGCTTTTTTTAAAACCTCTTGCATTGAAAAAATATTCTGCCGTTATAATTATTGCCTGTATTGAATTATAAAATTACGTGTCTTATGGAATAATATCACCGATCGTGTTCAAGATCGAATTTATAGAGTAGAGAATTGTTCCAGAAATGCTTAACAAGCTTGAAAATACTGGAATTAAAGTTGACAGAAATAGAAATAATTGTCTAAAAACATCAAAACCTAATCGGAAAGATTGTGGTATCTGAAAAGATTTTGATTGCTAACTGAATGTTGAGAAGAGAAATCATATATGTTTGTCAGTTTTTAGCTAAATCATTCAATATTTCATTTTATCGATAGTGTAGTGAGATTTTCTTGGAAAAAAATTGTTGGTAATTTCACTATCTACAGCTCAAAAATCGGGTGTGGCGCACTCACACTACTTTCCTTGCCGTTATGAAAATTGATCAACTGACGCTAGTGTTCACGCGCATCTCAAGTCTACTATTTTAAGATCTGAGCCAGCTGGTGACAGGACAATAGCGCCGCAGACACACGAAGTCTGCTATCTCTTCATAGTGAATGGTTTAATAGAATCAACAGTTGCCAACAGTTTGCAATTGAATAATCTTATTTTCTTGAATTGTGAGCTTATTTTCAATTTTAAGGTAAAAATGTTACTGAACATTAATTGTAGAGACTTTTATGCTCAATCTTTTCCACTCGAATTTTTTTGTTCAAATTGAATCTGAAGCATGATAATTGGGAATCTAAAATCAAACTTTGTATAGATGGGCCGGTGCTCCTGATGTTTTTACAGATATCGGACTTGTGGCAGTTGATAGAGCTTTTCAATGACTTCTTTAGGTATGAATTTGATCAAAATCGTTGGAGCCGTTTCCGAGAAAATCGCGAAAACCCTGTTTTTGACAACATTTTCGCCATTTTATCCGCCATCTTGAATTGCATTTGATCGAAATTGTTCGTGTCGGATTCTTATAGTATAGACTAAGGACCTTAAGCTCCAAATTCAAGTAAATCCGTTAATTGGGAGATGAGATATCGTGTACACAGACGCACATACATCATAAGGTGCGTACAGATATACGCGCCGCGAACATGAGCAATTCACTCTTAATCAGCTTACTATATCTGTATTTTTACAGAAACGGTAAGATACAGATATAAAAAGCTTGGCATCAGCTGATTAAAGTGAATTGCTCATGTTCGCGGCGCGTATATCTGTACGCACCTATACACACACACACACACACACAAACACCCACACACACACACACACACACACACACACATACAGACCAATACCCAAAAACCACTTTTTTGACTCAGGGGACCTTGAAACGTACATAAATTTAGAAATTGGGGTACCTTAATTTTTTTCGGAAAGCAATACTTTCCTTACCTATGGTAATAGGACAAGGAAAGTAAAGCGCGTCAATAGATCGATTCAAGTTTTTCACTTCGACTAGCATTTTAGGCACACTTCGCAATTGGCCAAACTTTTACGCCAAGGCACATGATTCGTCGATCGTGAAGGCAAGTCGGCGGGCTTATATATTATACTCTTATATTTACAACATTGATTACTGAATAAGACAGTTCTTCAATATTCATTCTACATCTACCAATATATTTCTTCACTCAGGTGAGCGAGAAGAATAATAAGAATTTTAAAAGTCCTAACTACTATCCCCTGTGCTAAGGGGGTGCGGATGGTTTGGAAGTACCATATTTTGGCTTTTTGCACATATCTCGAACAATATGCGTCTTCCGAAAATTGTATTGCATTTCAAAATTGAAGCTTTTAGATTAGCATACAAGTTTCATTTGTAACATTTTTCCATGTCTCTCATAGTTTTCAAGATATGAGCTCTCGAATGTGTCACATTTTCAAGAAAACCCTTCCGGCTCCGATTTTTTCATCTTTTTGGCCTTATAACTTTTTAAAAATTGACTGAAAAAATCCGTGCTAATCATGAGCTCATAGAGCATTACATTCTCTTCAATTTGATGTATTATTTCTTTATATTACGCATCTCCCGACGATTGTTGCAGCTGTTATATTGTTGAGTGTAAAATCTTCAGTTTAACAACGATAGATCAATAAATTATATTGAAAGGGAAATTTGGAGGGAGCGTTTGGAACACAATATTTGACTCTGCAGCTTTGTTTGGACTACTCAGAAGGTAAACATTTCAAAAGTCCTCATTCCTACCCCTCGTGCGATGGAGACATACGAGGTCTGCAATATCTTCATAGTGAATGATCTAATAGAATCAACACTTGCCGACAGTTTGCAATTGAATAATCATTTTTTATCGAATTTCAAGCTTATTTTCAATTTTAGGTGAAAATGTTACTGAACATTAATTGAAGAGATTTTCATGCTCAATCTTTTCCACCTAAAGAGAAGCATGATAATTGGGAATCTCTATCTGAAGCATGATAATTGGGAATCTGAAAATCAAACTTTGCATAGATGAGGCGAAGCTCCTGAAATTTCTACAGATATATGAGACTTGTGGCAGTTGGTAGATCTTATCAATAACTTCTCAAGGTATAAATTTGATCAAAATCTTGGAGCCGTTTTCGAGAAAATCGCGAAAAACCCTGTTTTCGACAAAATTTTTGCCATTTTAGCCGCCATCCTGATTTGCATTTGATTGAAATTGTTCGTGTCGGATCCTTATATTGTAAGGACCTTATGTTCCAAATTTTAAGTCATTCCGTTGATTGTGAGGTGAGATATCGTGTACACAGACACATATACACTCATACACACAAACACACACATACTGACCAATACCCAAAAACCACTTTTTTGGACTCAGGGGACCTTGAAACGTATAGAACTTTAGAAATTGGGGTACCTGAATTTTTTTTCGGAAAGCATAACTTTCCTTACCTATGGTAATAGGGCAAGGAAAGTAATAAGTCAAATGCGTGTTTTCAACTTTATGTGTCGACTCTGCAACCTAAGTACCTTTCTCAAGTTTTTGATGACAACATTCATGATAATTTGACAGATGTTCTATGGTCAGTCATAGAATAATTATCTTTTCTTCTTCTCCCATGTAGTCAGGCTAGCATGATGCAAACTAGAAAAACAACATAACTTTCATAATGGAAATTCTGAGACCTAATGATAGATTAAAGAAGCCTGAAAAATATTTGAGATTTGATCTGTGTTTTTGTGTTAATTACGTTTACTAATTCCTTGCTGATCGAAGTGTGAGTGACAATACATGTTTACAACTTAATCTTCAGAACATAATTTTTCATGTTGAGAGAAGGTAATGTCTTAAATTGTTATTCTCATTTGGAGAAAAATGGTGCTATAGCTGTGCAATTTACATTTGATTAACTTACATTCTGATGTTATTTCAGTATTGGCGAGAAACCAAACGGTACCTGGGATAGAGATTTGTATTTGATGCAGAATATTGCTGCAATATAAGACGAATAGCATTGTGAATTTTGTGAAATCATAATCTTGAAAAATGTATGGAGGTTTGCAATACACGCCCCAGTTACAAGCCAGCTTCCAACTGCAATGGTTAGCTGTAATAATGGTAAGAATCTCTGGTGGTCATAAAGGTCAGTGGTGGCGACCCTGTATGGGATTCCATGTGGGAGACAAGTGGTTTGCCACAAGCTCTGTTTGTTTCCTTGGTATGGACGAAAGGGGTAAATTACATGATACAATAATTGCATCTTGGCTAGTCTCCCCTGCGTATCTAATTTATGTAGCAAGTGGCTTCTACACGTTGAATACATCTAATCCCCACATTTTCGCTACAAATAATATGTATGAAGTACATAAGTTCCACGTGATGCAGGAATACAAAGAGTTTCGTAAATATTTAAATGGGAATTTTGTCATGTTCAGTGTGGGTAGGCATCCTTACGGTATAACCAATGCACCACTCAGCACCAAGAAATTCAACATTGAAGAAATGAATGAAGAAGACTGTTATATGATAGGTTATGACGATCAAAAGGATACAAATATTTTTCCAAAATTTCAACCTTCCGTACGTGTATTAAATTTGAAAGGAATGCTGAACGATTGTTCTAGCTCTAGGAATAGTCCCCCCAAGTACACGAGCAAAGACAGATTCGGTTTCTGTGCACAGACTACAGGTGATGTGGGTGTTTGTATCCACGATGTGGGTGCTCCTGTAGTCTGCAATAATGTTGTGCAGGGTATGTTGTACAGAGTGGGGGCACCGGACTGCCCCATGAATGGGAGGGGATGGCGTAATAAGTTGCGTGGAGGAGCAATTTTTGAAAATGAATTCCCACACCTGCCAAAGAACCCTCTCTCTGATAGTGATTCAGCAAATGGGTTTTTAGACATCAGTCTCTACAAAGAATCATTTGAGAAATATTTGAGAAACGAAGATAATGAGGACTTTAAAGATGAGGACAAATATGTGTTGTATAAAGCTAAGGAATGGTCTGATGCTCCGATTAGTGCCGAGATGACACTTGCGACCAGGCCGTTTCCCGATTGGGAGATGTCGACGCTGGTTTTCGAGGAGTGGCCAATCACCATGGAGACAACCACTCTACCCGATGACTATTATTATGAGGACAATGCAAATCCAAAACAGAAAATTGTGCAATTAGAAGGAGAGGAAGCTGTGGATGACGAATATTCGGATGATCAGATGGGGGAAGATATGAAATGTCAATACAGTCACTCTCACACTCTCCAACATGCTATGGAAATATGGCCCATTCTCCTCATCAATTTATTGATTCTCTAATTTTGTTCTCATATTCATGTCTACAAGAATTAAACCTTTGCAAAGATGTTGAATTGAACCACTGAGTTAATTTTAACTCTACTATGATTCTGTTAAAAATATTTTTCTCGTTAATTTTTGTTCAGCTGTTCATGTGATTTTACTTTGCAATACATGTTACAGAAAATGTACTCTTGATTGATTTGATTGAGTACTTTATCCATGTAGATTACAATATATATTGGCTTTTACACTTATATAAAATAGCTTACAATACAGCAAAATTATAGATGAATTTACATAATATAGACTAAGAAAATAATTATTGAACTGTATATGATACGAAAAAAGCAATTTGTAATAGCTATAGATAATATCGATCAGCATCTACATAAATTGGCGGAGCTTTGGACATATCAATGTCCATTCTTCGGGAAGAATATCCAAAATATCCTTCCCACTATCTCTCTACCAAAATTGTGCACTCTCTTGCACAGATTGTAGGAAATATTTATTTATTAGAACAGTCACAAACACGATATTTGGAAAGAGAAACAGGCAATTGCCCAAAACTTCTTCAATTCCTTGATTTTGGCACATAAATAGTTCAAAGTGAGGTTAAGTTTAAAATTTGTGTTTTCACCAAAGATTAACACTCAGAGAATACGTATTCGAGATATGACTGATGAATTTTGAATTTCGAAGGGTTGATATTGAAATAAATCCTGTTTCAGAATGGAGTATTCCACTCATTTATCTAGTTATCAACCCGTTCTATTTAGCTCTGACACTTTTCACAAAATTTGAATTAAATATCGTCACAAATACGGATACAGTTGTAATATCCATTCAAAAACTATCGTATTAAGATACATTCCACTTGGATGTTACATAAGGCACCCTTTTCAACGTAAATCACAGTTTTTGGTTCACATTGGGCCCGTTCTGTGTACATGGAATGTGGTTAATTGTTCGATTCACAATTTACCAAAAGTGAAGGTCTAAGATTCAAGTCGACGGTTTGACATTTCTCTTAATGTTCAAATGTTTATATGTTTATATGTTGCGCATTTATACGGCGAAACGCAGTCATAGATTTTCATGAAAAATTTGACAGGTATGTTCCTTTCTAAATTGCGCGTCGACATATATACAAGGTTTTTGGAAACTTTCCATTCCAACAATAATATAAAAGGGGAAAGGAGCCTCCTTCATACGTCAATATTAGAGTAAAAATCAGACTATAGAATTAATCATTCTTATAAATCAGTTGTTGAGTGGATTATAAATTGTATGCCATGACGCATGCAATTCAATATCTCAATGTGACTTGGTAAAAAATCAGCAGCTGTGTAGACTATGTTTTGCATGCCTCATTGAATGCAATTTTTATGCACTATTAAATAAACTATTAATTGCCTGCAATAACGCATGCAATTAATAACTAAAATGACATAGTATTGTCACTCGAACTATCTCTGCTATGAACGTGTCCTATTGCCAGTATGTCTTGAAGGAGATTAGCTTTTGATGTAAGCATTTTTGATACCTCAACCCCAACAGCCATTAGCCGTTTTCACACCGATAGCTCGCCGACACGACATACAGACAGGATTTACTGTGATTGACAGTATAAGAGGAGGCTGCGGTTTATACCTTCGCGAGGACTACTGTTCACTGAACTACTAGTATTCATTGCATCAATTACATCAATTTTATCATGTAATTCATTCTCTATACTGCATTGTACATTCATTCATTACATTAATTACAATATATACTGTGGAGGTTACATTCTATAATCACTGGATTCAAGTAGACGGTTTTGCATTTTTCTTTATAAATATGCATTCATGTTCATATGTATACTCGTGCTTCGCGCGCTAGGTAGAGGGCATCGCTAGCCCCCTGCACTCCCAGTGTTCCCTTTTCGTACTTCGTGCTCCAATCGACTGTACAGGGGTGGGTAGTAGCTTCCGCGCTGTATATTGAATACATAAACCATTTCCAACCACACAAAGACCTCATGCAAATCAGAAACCACAATTATTTACCACTTGCGATTCGGCTATGCATAATTTCCGAATTTCCCCAACACTAAAAAATGCCCCGAATTGTAATATGCATTAGACACAATAACTTGATTCGGAAATTCGAGAGAACACGGACAATAGCCATTATTGGGCTCGATTCCCAACAATAGATTGCAAACAATAGTCAACGCTAAAACGGCTATTGTGAACAAATGTGGCCTAATGTTTGAATATCGTGACATTGTTTTGTATTTCATTGGCAAATGGAACTTTGGAATTCCAGTTGTGAGAATCTACCTGTTCTAGTGAGAGAAATCAGCCGATTAAAGCTCGGGACACATATAACCGCACCGAGCCCGTGCCGAGGGCCGAGCTACGTCCGTTACACGGTGATGGTGGTAGGAGAACACACATATCCGTGCGACAGCCGAGCGGCAGCAGTGTCACAGTTCTGTAGTGCTACTGTGGTCTGATTTCTGAATGTGTTAAACTATTGTTAATAATATAACACTATTAAAGCTTGTTACATCCGATTTAAAATAATTACCTGTAGACGATGAGAATCATAGTGCTGGTATATATTTCGGTGAATAACAATACTACAATCATTAGTCATGTATTGGAAATATATATCAGCAATAAAATTGTTATCTTCTGCTTTATAAATTGATTAGATTTTAATTAATTTTCTTCTCCTTTATGTATCTAAACGTAATTAGTTTCAAATTTGAAATTTAAGACACAGTCACGGGTTCCTTCTCTTATACTTTTCGTTTTTTATTTTATTATTTATTATATTATGTCTATCATACCTTTGGCTTGACTTATTATTTGGTTATACTTCTACATTTGGTTTAACTTTTTCGTTCAACCATATTTCTCATCACTCTGATCCTAAAAAACTGGAAAATTTCGTATCTCCAATAATTGTTCACTCTCCATGTTGAACGAGCCCGCACCGTCTCCGTCAAAAAGTAAACTGAACTAGTCGGTGACGGCGCGGACAACAAACACGGTGACGGTGCTGACGCGGTCAGGAAATTGAAGAAGTTTTGGGCAATAGCCTGTTTTTTTCTTTCCGACTATTGTATATTGTTTGCTCTAATGAATAAATAAATAAATTGAAGTATGGATGAGGTAGGAGGAAAAAGATAATTATAGAACAAGATAGTAAAAATGCGGAATAAGGCTAGGCGCATACCAGTTAGTCACGACAAGACAAGACATGATCAGACACGTTTAGTCACAATACTTCACATAGTTGCTTATGAAGACATGTCTAATTGCAATGACTTATCAGTGTGAGTTGCACTTGAACTGGTGAAATACAGGAATAATTATCGCATTACCTTGGACTTTGTCACCTATAAGGACTACCATATTATTTTATCTACCAATGTTATTACATTAGTGTCATATTACATTGGAAATATATAAATAAATATATGAATATATATTGATCCAGAGAGAAATGTAAAAGGGAACGGGACGATAAACTGGAACAGCTAAATGAGATAAACGTACAGCAGAACAAACTGTCCACCTGTATGTATTTGTAAGTTCACTACAATATTTCAGCTGAGACAAATAATCTGGACCAAAATAATCTATTGAATATCTTCACTCTATGATTTTAGCTCTATGAGTTTTGTATGGAAGGGATAATAATTAATTTTGTGGCAGAAAGTGTCGGTTTCAAGTACGTTTTCCTCCCGCTAGCTGCGCCACACGTTTGAATGAGGGCTTTCGAGCTTCAGTAAACTTCCTCTAGAATGCGCTCAGTGTGTTCCGCTAAGTGAAGGACTGGAGGTATTGATTTAAGCCTGGTTTTCACTAGTAGAGTTAGTGATCGAGTAACTGGCATATTAACTCTTAGAGTTAACTCTTGCAAGCTAACTCTACACCACTTACTTGGTCGATTAACTGTTTTCATATAATTGAGAATATGAGTAGATAGAGTGTAGTAGGTAGAGAGTGTTGTCTAGTGAACAGAACTAACCTTAAAGTGTTGATACTTTTTAATAAATTAACACTTAATAAATTAATAAATTGAAACGTTTTTATATATTCATACTTTCTAATAGATAGCAATACTTCTTAAACCTGATAGCCTATGGCACGACTCTACTCTACTAGCTTGAGACTCGACTGAGTCACTGTCAATGTAGTTGTGGAACCGTTCCTTAATGGAATAGAAGAACAACACATTATGTTGTCATATTTATTCATGTTGTCAATATTCTACATAGTTTAATTTGGTACAGGACTGTTTGGTCATTAAACCGTACAGAATGGTCCTGTGCCAAATAGAACTGTATAGAATTTGACAACATATTATGTGTGTTTTTATTTCATAGCTTGAGACTGTTTTCATTAGCATGGTAGTGGCAGAGTAGAGTGAGAAACGGTGGTGGGGGAAGGTGAGTGGTAGAGTACTATCCCAACTGCACTCTACTTAAAACTAGTACTGTACCATGACTCTACTCTATCATGATAGTTTTTATTGGGAGAGTTCACAAGATAGTTAGTACTCGTCCAGATAACTTGGTACCTAGCTCCACTAATGAAAACCAGGCTTTAGCCATAGAATGAAACAATCTTCATAATTGTATAATCTTTTTGTATGTTTTCTCCACAGTCTATGTGAGAGGAAATGATATTAACAAAGTACTGGATCATGTTCATGAATAGAATAGATTATGTTTGATTTGAAGACGCTCTATCCATTCATTCATGGAAATTGCAATAATACTTGTACTTGCTGGTTTATGCTCTTATTCACAATAAGAATGAAAAAACAAATTATTCATCCAATATTATTATTTAACGAAAATCCTAAATAAATGCTGTAAATCACCCCGAAGACTTCAGCTACTGCAGACATTGACAACAGGGTTGACAGCTAGATGGAAATTCGATGAGAACTACTATCCAAAAATTAGTTGTCAGCCCGGGAATCGAACCCGGTACCTCCTGTCAAATTATTTATCATTACACTATATCATGAGTATAATCAGGATAGAGTTATTCTAAAACTGGATAAAATAGCAGTCTGACTCACCTTTGATGAAATCGACGGCCATCTCGAGTCCATAGGTGTCTTTGTCACAGTCGTCCAGCACATGTGCACCCAGCTGGAACATGGACTCCGGGCGCGCGTTGATCACATCCAGCGTGTACAGCATCACCTCTAGTGCCTGCACCCCGCCCTCGGGCATGATCGGACCACACGTGATGGTTTCCTCTCGCTCGTGAACCATCATCAGTCCGCCCAGAATCAAATCTCCCGCCATTTCGGCCGCCATCTTGACTGGCCACACCTTCTGCAGCGAGCTTTGGTTGCTGGTCGACTGGTGGTCGAAGCCTGGTGCATCGTTCAGCGGAAATGGAATCGTAAGATCGGAGTGTTTTTGAAGATGTTCTGATGAGGAATACTGGAGATATTTACAAATTGTTTTTGAACAGATTTTGCTGAAGGTGAACCAGGAAAATTGATGTAATGTCTTTGGAGATGCTCTGATGGAGGCGAACCGGGAAAATTGATGGAAGGTTTTTGAACAACCTCTGCTGACGGTGTACCAAGAAAATTGGTGTGATGTTCTTTGAGAAGCTCTGATGAAGGCGAACCGGGAAAATTGATAGATGGTCTCTGAAGATCCTCTGAGGGAGGCACACGACTATCCTGCTCTGTTGATGATGATTCTTCACGATTCCTGAACAAATTGATGTTCTCTGATTCACTCTCATTGGCACTATGGAGTTTTCTTTGTGGATCATCTCCAGATACACGAGTTCTCCGACTAATCTGTTCCATTATAGATGATTTTTCCCGTTTATCGGATGGATCAGTAGGTTTTGAAACGTTTCCACCGCTCTCTGATTCTGGAAATGGGATATTAGTCAGGTTCTTATAGCTTGGATGATGATTTTGATCAAGATTTGTAACAAACTGTCCACGGACCCCACTTCCAATTTGATTTGTTCCTGATTGATCACTACTGTGTCTTTCTCGATTCAATTTGCTCTTCATTATTGAATAAAGGGAATTTGTAGAGTTTCTATCATTCGAGATCTCCTCTTCATTCTTTAAAATAGATTCGTGTTCTTTGGTAGAACTAGGACCACTCTCATCTGCAATAATATCATAATGTTGGACAGATTTTGAGGGATGTCTATCTCTACCATCCTCAACCAATAATTCACCTTTAGAGTTTGGATCAATATTTGAAACATTGTTCTGCGTGTCGTCACTTTGTTGTACAATGAAACTGAAATTGTTTCTCGATTCCTGATCAGAACTTGCAATATCCTTCATGCTTTCAGCTGTGCTGGAATTTTTACTTCTTTCCTCATAAATTTCCAGGATATTTCTTCGTCTAGACGAATGTTCAACTTTTGTAACATCACTCACGTTCAATGAAATGTCAGGCACATTCTTTCTAGTATTCGAAACTAACTTTAGATCACGTGACTTATTCAACGATCGTACACCCTTACTCTCTGCAGTGAGTTCATTGATTTTACTGAGTTCTTCCCCAAGCAACATTCCTTTATCAATTCCTTCAACTGCGATCTCACTTTCATCCTGAGTTGCACCCTCTCTCTTCAACATACCTTCAACACTACTTATCTGATCGCTATCTAGAAAATTGGACTTGCTTCTTACAACATGTTCTGCAACATCCAATTCACCTCTACGTGTAGCAAGAACCTTTCTTCCAATAAAATTCCAGGTGTAATTTCGGAGCTCCATGTCTGACAGCAAATCGTGAAAGTAGTCTGATAGAACTTCTACGACACTTGCCCCGTCCAAGAACACGTCTCTAGATTTTGTCAGCTCGAAGAATTTATCGTGTTGTTGCAAATGGTTTCTACAGCATCTTTCAATGCACTGGCTTTCTCCTGTTGTACTATCACCCATTGTAAAGGTTATTGTCAAATTTAGTTTCAGCCTATTCGAGTCTTCTCCTCTATTATGATCTCTCTGTTGAGGCGGAGTTAGTTTACTCACATCTTGTTCCTTACTACTATCATTATTTCCTGTTATATCAGAAGAATTCATTGCAGATTCGTTCTCAAATTCATCAACAGGTGAATCCTTTAGCTTGTTACCACGGTTATCATGGTCTATTCTACCAGAAGGATTCACTGCACAATCATTCTCAGATTCATCAACAGGTGAATCCTTTTGCTTGTTACCACGGTTATCATGATCTATTCTCCCAGAATAATTCACTGCAGATCCATCATCGAGTTCATCAACAGGTGAATCAAATGACTCGGTAGAATAATTATTATCAACAGATGAATCAAATGATTTCATAGAATTTTCCTCATTCAAATTCGATTTAGAAGCGGGAGACTTTTGTGCGATATCCTCATAATCATCGATTGTGATAGAAGTATCTTCTAAAGATTCACCACCTCTGAATTTCATATCAATACTCGAGGGGCCTGAAAACTTCCTATCATGTGATGATGTGTCATTGAAATCGAACAATACATCCTCTCTGGAAGAAACCTCCTTTAGATTATCTTCATTTTGATTGGAAGAATTTTTCATAGATTCATCCATCGTAAAATTTGTTCCTACTGCAGGGTAAGTTGTTGAGTTTGTATTGTATAGTTTTGGCACTTCGTTTTCGTAAACATTATTGCTATAACTTTGTATTAAATTTGATGTAGAATTCTGGAGAGAAGAATCTTGTATGATACCAGAATTATTGTCAGATACCGTGGTGTTGGACTTTTTAGAATAATTTCCAATTGGTTCATCGGTGGATATTGTAGTTGAGTCTGTGATTGGCTTCTCATTCTCAATTCTATTCCTGCCACCTTTTGTAGAATTTTCGAAAAAAATGTTTTTCTTTAAAATTTTCACATCATTCTCAATTAGAGACTCATGTTTGCCTCCAATATCAGAATTGTTCAAATCTAAAACTGGAGAATTTTTATTTCCAATCACTGTCGATGATTCTTGAGGAAACTCGTCTGCATTATTCAATTTCTCTGGTAGATTTTTCAGTTTCGTGAAGTTTATTTGAGAAATAAGAATCATTACTGCGGTAAAAGTGTTGAATTTCGTCATCATCGTTCGATGGTTTGATGATCATTCATTTCCTCCATTTGTTTTGTGGGAGATCTGATGATTCGATCATGTTATTCCATCTGAAAAGAAAGAGATAAAACAGTTATAGAAGTTTATACTAATAATTCATCTAGTGTAAGGCGAATTCACAGCACATAATATGAGACACATCAACCTCAAAAACCTGGATAAAAACAGTACATAAGAATTATTTGAGACATACAATAGACTGAAATTGAGCTGGTGGTGAATTACAATGGCGAAATAATATTGCTATTAAATAATTTAATTATAAATTATAAAAAAAAAATATCTTTCATTAAAAATAAATATTGCTTTATATAATTTTTATTTATTAAAGATCTTCATACTATTTGAACGGGTCATTTCAGAAACAACATAGGTCATTTTTTAGTCAAAAAAGTTCTCCTGAAAAACCACATAAGTCAGGCTATTATAGGTTGGATTACAAGCCTGACTTATGTGGCTTCTCAGGAGAACTTTGTATTTACCTAGCAAATTTTGCTTACATTATAATAAAAATAGAATTACAATTGAGACATACAATATTGGCTGTTGGAATTTGCACTCAAGGTTTGATACAATATTCGTGTCCATAATTGAATAAAAACACACATATGTTGTCAAATTCTACACAGTAGTACATTCTACACAGTAGAATTTGCCAATATATGTGTGTTTTTATTCAATTATGAAACGGTTCTACAATATTGACAATGACTCGAGTCGAATTTTTATTCGTGTTCATCTTTGATATGATAGATATTGCTGATACACAGATAAGCATATTAATCATAGTACAAGAGGATTAAAGTTGGAGTCTACTTGCACAGTATCTTTAATAATCAACACAAGTTCCATTTTTTTAAATCTCCACAACATCAACTTGA
The DNA here is from genome assembly GCF_014356525.2 of Nilaparvata lugens. Lineage (NCBI taxonomy): Eukaryota > Metazoa > Arthropoda > Insecta > Hemiptera > Delphacidae > Nilaparvata > Nilaparvata lugens. The sequence goes on from NC_052508.1 coordinate 10,167,764, forward strand.
TCATATTTCTTCCGCTGACACGAATAATTGGCCTGTTGATGACAAATGGTACAATATACAAGAGGATACAAAAAAATATTTTGAAGCGTATCCTAAATCATCAATACAAAACAGATAAATCCATTCATCATTTCGTTGATATTTTCGAATCGATTCCAGTCAATATAGATTGAAACTCTCTCGTATATGATGTGTCATGTCATGTTTGTTTTTTTGTCCTGCAAAATTATTTCTTAAATATTCGAATATCCCCTATTTTGATGATAATAATGTGAAATATTACTACTATGTTTGGTGTTGAAGCATCTTGATTCAAAAATATACGTTCAAAAACGTTCTGAAAGTTTGGTGAAGTGAACAAGTACAAGACTTAACCTATTTTGGACTTTGTGTAACCTTATCTGAATTTGGGAGGAGAATAGCACAAGGTTACCTCATTTTTCTCTCCCTTTCATTTTGATGATTTGATTATTGTATTAATTAATAAAAAATAAATCGAATAAATTTGCTCGAAGTAGTAGTCCTGGTGAGAACTACCAATCTTTATCATATTTAACCAATTATTGTGTTGAGGAAAAATTGCTCATTAGCCTTTTCAGACTAGATTGCAAGAGAAAAAGAAAAAATATAATTTTCTATGATACAAGCGAGAATCTGAGATACAACAAGATCCAAGCATAAATTTCCTTGAACATTTTTCTAAAACATCAACAACTTCCACAGAGATTTCTCTCAACACCTCTGGTGTACTAAAATTTCAAGACTTAACTCAATTAATGAGACACAAGATCCTGTTCCTCTCTTCAACTTAAACATCATCAGAGAGAATATTCAAACAATCCACCGTTCTTCTCATGAGACAGAAGCTTTGTATGTATACTGATTAAAATTTCATAAGTTTTACTTCTCTCTTTGTGCTACTACTTTCCATAAACTATGCTCTTTCCTCCACGATAATGGCAGGAAGTGAAAAATTTCTGGAAGTAGATCATTTCCGGGAGTAGACACTATCCGGAAGTAGATACTTTCCGGAAGTATGAACATTCCGGAAGTAGATGATCACATTTTGAGAGCCAACAAAATCGTTCATTTTCCAGCAAATACTGTTGATTCACAGAGATGAGTTCGCGTTTTCTGTGAACTTTTCTTAACTTTCAAGATGCAATATTGAGGGAGAACATTTTATAACTGTTTTTCTATCAATTTTTATGTTTACAGTACAAGAGATGAGGAGAATACAAGAAGAGAAGCTTGGATGAATAAAATTCATGAAAGTTTCAGCATATTGCCAGGGATAGTCATACAGTATAGATTGGTTATTGGATGATGTTGAAGTTGAAAAATTTACATGATCAGTTTATTAGAACAAAAATAAAACTATAAAACCAAATCTGTGAAACTATGCAGGGTGTTTCAGAAGTAGTTTCGAATATTTTAAGGTATTGTTCCTGATTGATATGACACTACAAATGTCGTATTTGAAGTAGTTTGTATTGTTTTTCAGTTGAGAATTTTTATCTCAAGAACGAATTGTTGTATTGATCTCAAATTTAGCATGAATATTTATGCTATAAAGACTCAACTTTGAAAAATGAAGTGAATCATTTTCGATGTACATACTCAAAATGGCGGCTATTTTAAATCTCAGATGGCAAATTTTACGAAAACCATTCACATGAAAATTTACAAGAGACAAAGTTAGCAAAGTTAGCAAATTTTATTCAATAACTAACAGGTAACCCTCACACCACAAGGGTCGTCCAATTGAAAAATAAACAAACGGAGAACTTAAATATTGAAGAATTTAACATAGGCCTATGATATGCATCCTTGGTAAATTAAGAATGTATATGCATAATGTCAGATCAATAGTTCAGACGTGATGTTGCATCTTCCATTAATTCCCCATCCCACACGTGTACAAGCCAATTCTTTCCTTTTTCATATTACAGATTATTGTATTCGTCACAGTCTTGTGAATTGTTTAATAAGCCCAGGACTATTACGACGGAGGATGTTCGTGTTGACCATTGTCACGTGGTAATTTAAAACCACCAAATATTTTTAAATGAGCCAATGAAATGTAATAGAACTATAAAATTGGAAAGAAGGTTAGACCTACCCAAAGAGTAAATCAACTCAAATCAAGTATTATTAGCGATTAGGAGTAATAACATTATCAACAACGATAAGAAAACATATATTATTGTGATTTAATAATTATGAGAACCCATTGGTAAGATCACAAAAATTATAAAGCGGCATACTTATTATTGGCGGATTATAAAAAAAAAAAAAAATAAAATGCATGAACATTGAGGTTAGAGTTACTTGTTTACATTTTGAAAAGAATTAGTCGATCTTGGATAAATCGATAATTATTAGAATCAATACTGAGCGAATCAGCTGATTATCCGATCAACCCATATGACCTGTTGAATCATATAAAATTCACTCATAAAGGATATATTATGTATACTAAAGGAAGTCGATGTGTAGACTTACAAACAACTATTATTTCTGTATAAATATTTATTATAATCCAAAAAAGCATGATAAATCAAGAGTATACAAAACTCATATAAAAACTAAATGTATTATCTATTAAAATCGTATGTTACGATTTATTTATGAATTCAATTTAAGATAAACACTCCATATATTTGTATAAAAACTTCTTTTATTTAATTTTTTCTATTATAAAGCCGAGGAAGCCCTGATTCCCAAGGCAACCAATTGTATTGAGTCTATTAAATTGAAGGCCAATCAGAGAGTAGCTTATAGAATTATTCGAGGAAGAGGCAAATTTTTCTGAAAACCTCTTTCTTCTGGCTTAAGATCCTGACCGGAGAGGATGCACATGGAGTTTAGGGTTTTTTCTTATTCCTTTTAAAAATTTTTAATGAACTATTAAGCCAAACCCTTTTTTAAATGTAATGTATGTTTGTTGAATGTTGATTATTTGTGAACTCAGTGCTGTCAAGGAGTTCGTAATTGTAAAGATTCCCATAAAAATAGCTTTAATTCGAAAGAAACTTATAAAAATCTGGATCACGCGTTAGCCCAGCAGTGACGAAAAGGAGCCTACCCAATTAATTATTGGAAATAATTAATTCAATCCACTAGAACATCTAGAACTTCAGTCAGTGAGTGATAAGTCAAACCAAACGAGCTCGTTTTTTCTACGTTCAGTGGGGGTAATTATTAACAAAAAAGCGCTATTCTAATTAATTTAATTTAAAATAAAAAGTCACCACGTGTTGAACGATATCACATAGTTCATAAGAACATTTTATAAATTTATTTGATATATGTAGGAAGCTTACTTCCATGCACAGCCCGAATTCATTAAATCCCTGAGATCTCATGTTTGAATATTAATTTATTAAATATTAATTTTGTTAATTGACCAAAGTATATCATATCAAACTTATAGACCGAACAGGTTTTTTATTGGCAGAATTTTGTATTGATTGGAAGTCTAAGTACCAGTATTAAATATAATATATTTATGAATTTGAAACTCATTATTGGGAATATTAGCAAAGCCTGTGATAATTATTCAGATTTTAAAAGTAGATTATTTAAGTGAATTATAGATATATCGAATATTTTATGCATATCTTTTTTATGGGAATATATTTTGTGTTTTTTGTCAGCATACAAATCGTAGAAGTTTATTTTATCCTAGTTCATCTCGTGATATACAGTTTGAGCTGTTTTAATATCAACAAATATTTTGCAGCACTTAAAATTATTGAATCAAGTGATATTAATCTTATTCAGAGCACTCAATATTTATCATCCTTTGATGATATTCATTTTATCAGCCAGAACAAGTATATTAAGAAATTATATTAATAAGGTTCCAGTTATATCATATAAGGATCCAGAGAGCTTCAAGAACTGGCGTTGTAAGTTCTAAGGAATTTTGAAGGGGTATATTGGTGAATACTTGTATTCACGACGAGCGTTTTAAGAATCAACTAGAAACAACTATAGTTGGTCCTTATTATTCTCTAGTGGTACATGGTTACTGATAATCAGTCATCAAATATTCTTTTAATTTCCTTACTGGTATTCTTCAAGAATTTCATAGAAGCAGCGGTAAGAATTATCAATCCCTGGTCCTTGAACCTTATGGTGATTATTTATATTTGGAATATTCATGTTTCTACCACTGAGCTAGAGCTGAGGTTTGAACCCAGTAATTTTGCGAGCCGGACGGCCTTAATTTTTTGTGAATTCATTCGCAAAAGAGGGAATTTAGAGACTGCTCTTATAAATATCAGAAACATCGTATCATCTGTGAAGGATTTACCATTAACAACTTCACATAATAATGGCTTCATAACGTGGGGCTCTATCATAAGAGATAACCCCTCAGGAAGCACCATTTCACATAATATGGCGCCCAACGTGGGGCATGATGGAAAGCTTACCTATTCAATCTTACTACCAATGATTAATGAAATTATTGATAGAACTGAAAACTGCAAGAAGTATAATCTGAAGTCGATTCGACAAGATATATCTGATGATCTATTGTAAGCTTCTGGCTAAAATAATTGAGTTGCTCTACAAATTAAAATTTTTCAAGCTGCATAAATACAGACAAACTGTATCACACGAGTTTGATAACATAACTCTCATAATAGAGAAAAGATTGGATGGAAATTTCCATAAAAGTCTATAGTAAAATTTTGATTTCGATTTGTTGAATCTAGATATTGTATGCTGACCAGGGGTATAGGTTATTTGAAAATATAATCGCATAGCTATTAGTAAGGAAGATAAAACCCTACCTAAAATTTTGAGAACTATATTAGTGTTTACAATCTATCTATGTCAGAAGTCATACCTGTATCACTCGAAGGTCTTTTTGTAATATATGTACATGACACTTGAAATTTTTAACACCACACAATTTTATCCAGAATAGGCACTATCACTGAATCCATTTTAATATTCCTGAGACTTGGCAACACACTTGGCTATTTACTCGAAGTATTCCATAATAACGTCACCATGAACCAGTCACCAGCTAACTCGCAAATCTCCTACTTCAGCGACCACCCCCAAAACTATGTAGCTACGACACCGGCCAATCAACAACCACAGGACAATGTCGCGGAGACCCCACGAGAGAGAGAGGGAGGCAGCATATGCTCCATCAGTTTCGACCCGCAAAACTTGGCCCAATTGTCTTCTACGAAGATTGATAACGTCGTCGATGCGATTAATTCCGAGGAGAGTCCGGCTGAGGGAGATGAGGGAGTGAGGGCGTCCAACCCGGTACCGGCGTCTTCGCAGATCGCTCCAAGCATCGCCGAGGGAACAGAGAGTGCCGCCACCCAGTCGCCATCCGACGTGACCAGTCAACCGCCAGCCGCCACCAACCTGGTCTAAAATTCAACCAATATCTCTACATATTTTATTATTCTTGTGAATATTCATTTTCAAATAGGGAAAACTTTATTTCAAAAATTAGAATATGAGTTCACACTATGACTAGAGTTGGAATTTCTCCATATTGAGGTGAAATGAGAGAGATATTGTCAGTTATCAAAAAAATTAACTCCTACAATGATTATATCATACAGTTTTTTGTTGATAATGTTCTGCTATAACTTTCATTCTTATCAAATAACTTTTGACTTGCATGGTGTTGACTTTTCTGTCTTATTTCTCTCATTATAAATTGCTTCATCTAATTCTACTCATGAATATCTCCAACGTTTCTCTTGAATTTCTTGCACTCACTCAAATTACATTCCCCTGTCCACATTTCCTATTTCTCTTGTTCTTGACAGAAACCTATTTCTCCGATTATCATGATAGATTATGATAATTATGGGAAATTGTGAATAACTGCCAACTACAATACTTAACCTATTTCGGACTATGTTTTATCTAAATTTAGGAGAGGAATAGCACAAGGTTACCTTTTTCCTCTTTCCCTCTCATTTTGATGATGTACTTATTGTATCAATCAATAAAGAGCAGATTATAGATAGGCTAGACTATGACTCAAGGCATCATGTATTGAATCTATTAGCACTCTTTCTCCCAACTATTCTTTCAATACCATTTTTCTTTTTTCTACATTTCCCATTAATATCTGTTCTCTCATCTCAGTCTCTTTTTCTTCTTTCTTCTACCCTTGTTTCTTCTTTTCTCTTCATCATACCTTTTTCTCCTCCTTCCGGGAAAATATAACTATTTCCGTCTCCCTTCTTCTTCCAATACACACACTACCATTCCTTTCTTTTTTCTTCCTCTATCTCACTTACACTCTCTCTCTCAATTAATCTCCCTCTCACATACTCTCTCTCTTCCACTCTCTTTTTCTTTCTTACTCTTTTTCTTTCTCTCTCTCTCTTCCCATCTCTCTCTTTCCATCTCTCTCTTTCCATCTCTCTCTCTCTTATACAGATCGATACGCGGCTAACCGCGCAGCGTAATTGAATTCAACGAGTGATTCCACCGTACTTCAGCTGCAGAACATTGACTAGCTCACTACAAATTGATTAGCATTTCCAAGTATGGGAGTCTTCATACAGGAGCGATTTGCACTTGCAGATATTGAGTAGCTCACTACAAATTGATTAGCATTTCCAAGTATGGGAGTCTTCATACAGGAGCGATTTGCACTTGCAGATATTGAGTAGCTCACTACAAATTGATCAGCATTGCCGGCAATGGGAGCTTTCAGACAGGAGCTAGTCGCGCACAGCTGACGTAGTCATCACGAATTAAGTCACAAGCAGAGCAGGAATCGCTTCTCAACAGATTTTTCAATCGGAATCAGGTTCCAGTATTCCTGAGTTGTATGACAAAGATGGAAGACCGTCAATCAGGCTCCCGGTATTACTCAGTGATTATGAGAGATAGAGAGAGAGTGTGTGTGAGAGAGTAAGTGCTTGTGGGAATGAGAAAAAAAGAGAGAAAGAGGGGGAAGAAAAAGAGAGAGTGAGTGTGTGTGTGACGGGGTAGAGAGTGTGAGAACGAGAGAGAGAGAAAAAAGAGCGAAAGGAAGAGAGGAAGAAAAAGAGAGTAAGAAAGAAAGAGAGTGAAGAAAGAGAGAGAGAGAATGTGTTTAGGAGGGGCGAGAGAGTGTGAGAATGAGAGAAAGAGGGGATGAGAAAAAAGATAAAGAGTGTCAGAGAGAGGAAGAGAGGAAAATAGAGAGTGGGAGAGAGAAAAAAAAGTGAGAGAGAGAATGTGTTTGTGAGATGGTGATAGAGTTTGAATATGAGAGAAAGAGAGAGAGATAGATAGAGAGGGTGGAAAGATTCATTGAATTTAATTGAATAATTGCATTTATTAAGGGCGAATTTAGGATTCTAGGCTACCACACAACCCTAAAAAGAGAAATAGAGAGAGAAGGTGTGAGGGAGAGCGATAAATAGAGGGAGAGAAAAAAGAAAGAGAAAGGTTGTGTATGTGTGTGAGAGGTTATGAGACTGTGAGAGTGTGAGAATAAGAGTAAGAGAGAGATAAAAAAGATTTGAAAGAGAGAAAATGTTTGAGAAAGAGAAAGAGAGAGGAAGAGAGAGAGAACATCTATTGAATGAGAAAATGCCTAGATCCCCAGATGCTTGATTGTTGATAGATTGAGTACATTAATTTTCAAGTGTCTCCAGGTGATAGACAGATCTATTGGATGTAAAAGGTGGATTTATTGTTCAGATGTTTGACCAAAGATTGATTAAATTGAGCTATTTGTATAAGATAATAGGGAGCATACAGACTCATGCGCCAACAACACGCGCATTCGTTTTCCATCAGTTAATGCTATTCTTATCATTCACTTAACGTAGTGAGGTCCATGTTTTAACTCGGATTTTCTTTTGTATGTCTGTATGTAACGCGATAACGGCCAAATTTATTGATAGAACTCGATGAGATTTGGCAGGAATATCCCTTTTTCAACTGCGCGTCGATGTATACACAAGGTTTATTGAAATATTGCATTTTGAGGATAATATGAAAAGAAAAGGAATTCCTCCATACTCTGATATCACTATATATATCATCTTCTATGAAGATAGGATCAGAATATAGAATTTATCATTCATAATCAATCAGCTGACAAGTGATTCATCCCATCCATTACACAGATTTCATGCCGTTTCTACTTCTATAAGGTAGGGTTTCAATATTTTCACTTTCCTTGCCCTATTACCATAAGTAAGGAAAGTATAGCTTTCCGAAAAAAATTAAGGTACCCTAATTTCTAAATTTCTATACGTTTCAAGGTCCCCTGAGTCCAAAAAAGTGGTTTTTGGGTATTGGTCTGTATGTGTGGTGTGTGTGTGTGTGTGTTGTGTGTGTGTGGTGTGTGTGTGTGTGTGTGTGTGTGTGTGTGTGTTGTGTGTGTGTGTGTGTGTGTGTGTGTGGTATGAGTGTATGTGCGTCTGTGTACACGATATCTCATCTCCCAATCAACGGAATGACTTGAAATTTGGAACGTAAGGTCCGTACAATATAAGGATCCGACACGAACAATTCGATCAAATGCGATTCAAGATGGCGGCTAAAATGGCGTAAATGTTGTCAAGACAGGGTTTTCCGTGATTTTCTCGAAAACGGCTTCAACGATTTTGATTTAAGTTATACCTAAAATAGTCATTGATAAGCTCTATCAACTGTCACAAGTCCCATATCTGTAAAAATTTCAGGAGCTCCGCCCCATCTATGCAAAGTTTGATTTTAGATTCTTAATTATCAGGCTTTAGATACAATTTAAACAAAAAATTTGAGTGGAAAAGATTGAGCATGACAATCTCTACAATTAATGTCCAGTAAACTTTTCACCTAGAAATAAAAAATAAGCTCGAAATTCGAGAAAATGTGATTATCCAATTGCAAACTGTTGGCAAGTGTTGATTCTATCAAATCATTCACTATGAAGAGATAGCAGACTTCATCTGTCTGCAGCGTTATTGTCCTGTCACCAGCTGGCTCAAATCTTTGAATAGTAGACTTGAGATGCGCGGGAACACTAGCGTCAGGTGATCAATTTTCATAATGGCAAGGAAAGTTGTGTGAGTGCGCCACACCAGATTTTTTATAATGCGTGCCCATCAGTATCAATATCCTCACATTTGAATAACAAATTTAATAGATGATTGAAAATAAAATAAAAAATGATTAAATGAACTAAATAATGCTGGAGAAATTATAATATTCTTGATTTGAAAAAATTAATTTCAAAATAGTTGAGAAATATTTTTATCAGATTGAAAGATTATCACTACTTCAAGTCACGTTGCAAATCTTTTTCTGGATCTACTACACAAGATTGAATTACTGGAAATCTTAGGTTCAGTGAAAACTCAGGTTTTGAATCAAGGTTTGTCAGTAAAAGAAATTCACAGTGATCCAAATCGACTTACTTACTCCTAAACTCCACAGGTCTTCACAACCCTTGGCCTCCCTCACATAGCCTCTCCATCTGTCTCGATCCTCGGCAAGCCTCCTCCAGTTACGAGCTCCAAGCGTCCTTAGATCGCGTTCCACATCATCCGTCCATCTATTTCTTGGTCGACCTTTTCTTTTTCTGTTAAACATTTTCTCCTTCCATATACATTTCATCACTCTCCATCTCCCATTCTCAACATTTATTCTGCCAGCTTTTATCGACCGGACAATGTCTTCATTGTATGAGAATTCCTCTACTTGAAATTTTTTTCTTCCTCTCCAGAGACCATTCTCAAAAACAGGGCCAAAGATTCTTCTCACCAAAAAAAAAAACAAAAAACAAACCGTCACAAATAGGTTAGAATTTTAACACGAACAGACGTTTCAACATCAAGTAAATAAAGCGATAAGAGACAGTAACTAAAGTCGACCGACCTCTGCCGTGGCTGTTAGCCGACCAAGATTCTTCTCACCACCTCTCTTTCAAAAACTCTCAGTCTTTGCATATCTCAATCCAAATCGACAAATTGATTAAAAAACAATAATTTGGCCTACTACCACACAAGATTGAACTACTGGAAATCCCAAGTTCAGTGAAAACTCATGTTTGAATTTAAGGTTTGTCAGTAAAAGAAATTCACAGTGAATCAAATCGACAAATTAACGAAAAAGCGAACAAATTTCAAGTTATCTGGAGGATGGTTTCCAGTTAGTTGAGTTTTGTCACCCAGCTCGATTCACGGGTTAATTGAATGGTAATGGAAGATCACTGATTCAATTAGCAAAGTACCATCTCTTTTTCAAGTTGCAGCCGCACCAAGTTTGGAGCTCACTTTGCAAGTCGCTGGCTGAACAACTAGACTGTGAGAGATTAATTGTGGTTTGAACTTCAACGGAGGTTCAAACTTCAACAGTTGAGATTTTCGTTTATGGATGAGTTCGTTTGCGTTCACATTGCTTGCGGCATTCGGTGACGTCATATCGATTTCACGAGTGGAGAGAATATTTTTTTAAATTAATACTCCGCTAATTGAAATTGTGATTGCGTGGATGTTTATCTGTGTAATTGGGGTACAGTGATGATTCTGTGTCATGTTTTCCCTGTATTCTCCTGGTGTGATTGGGGTACTGTTCTGTGACAATTATGAGAATGTTACATTATATTTCTGTCAGATTCACTACCGTATGAAAAGTTTCTAACGATGGAATTGAATTCACGGAAATTTGATGTGTGCCAGTTTAATTCGTAGAGAAAGAATGACAGTTGCTGACAAATATTCCAAATTAGGCAGAAATTTCATCCCTGGACAAAACGACAATAATTTAAAACAAAATTATGAAATTCAACAAAATCCTATTTGTCAGATTTATCATTCATGGGAAAAAACACAATCATAAGGTTGGAATTGGGCGGAAATTCAGACTTATAATCAATGCGAGAATGATTATAATTGACATATTATTTCATATAATATCATATTCAATTATTATGTTCTTCATGTTATAATATTTAAATTTGTATATTAATATTTATATTATATATTCAAGTGTCCCCACACAGGATAGCCTATAGGGAACACATTAGAAATTAGGAATCAATATTGTATTTGCTTTTTGGAATGTATTTGATTGTTATTTATCTTTTTGAATAAAGAATTTGAATTATACAATGATTACATCTTCAAAATGATAAAGAGAGAAATAATAAGATAACCTTGTGCTATTTCTTTCCCAAATTTGTATAGGGCTAAAAATAGTTCAAAATAGGTTGAGTCTTGTAGTTCTTCACTTTACAAAATCTTCAGTCCTCAAAATAGTTCAGACTATTCTTGAGGATTAGAGGCCTCAGTGGGCGTCACAATTTTAGGTCGAGTTCAGATAAACGAAAATAAAAACTCTTGGTTTAATATCTGGAAAATCCGGGGTACCAAAACATGATCCGTTCACATCTAATTCGATAGAACGATTCAGGTTAGCCAGTGAACAAAAATATTGGTCATCTTTCAATCAGATTTTCCGTAGTAGTTCTACTATTATGTCACAAAAAGAAAGGACTAACAGCTTTTTACTCATCACAGATTCGCATGTCACTTCGCGTGACCCCAGAATCAATTTCACGATTTATGTTCAATCCTAATTATTTATTGGCACAAATTAGTCATCTTCCCAATCAGTTTTTTTGCAGTAATTCAACTATAATGACGTCACAAAGAAGATTAACCACTTTCCACTCAATACCGATTCTCATGTCAATTCACGTAACCTCAGATGAATCACGTTCAAACCATGTTTATGACACGTTTAAACTACGTTTATGACACGTTCAAACTACGTTTATGGCACGTTTAAACATTTAGACTATTATATACATTAGAATTGGAACCGTTTTTGGTGTGAGCCTGTGGTACTTTTCTGTAAGTTGTGTAATTCTGAATGATTAAATAAATAGAGAAGAGAACCACGTTTAATGATACCTTTAAGGACACGTTTAGATCACTCCAACAGCCTGATGACTGTCTTATTTTACTGATCACTTAAAATTATCATGTGGGATGAAAATGGCGGATAATAATTGGTCAGTCAGGCTTAAATCTCGTTCATATTCAAGTTTTAATCACGTTCATGGGCACGTTCCAATCATTTCGACTTCCATGAAAAAAGACAATTTGATGAGACCTAGAGAAAAAAGACAATTTGATGGAATATAAATGTCTGTCCTCCATAGATTACTATACTGGAAAACTGTAAATATGATGTAATATTCAGGTGAATGAATATCTACATTTGAGAAAAGAATTGAATCGCAATAGAATAGCTAGCTATTCATAAGCCCTATCAACTGACATGAGTCTCATTTCTGGGAAAATTGCAGGAGCTCCGTAATATTCTTGAGAAAAATGGCGAATGATCACTAAAAAACCATGTTTTACACGGTTTTCTTGAAAACGGCTCCAACGATTTTCTTCAAATTTATACCATAGATAGCTAGCTATTCATAAGCCCTATCAACTGACATGAGTCTCATTTCTGGGAAAATTGCAGGAGCTCCGTAATATTCTTGAGAAAAATGGCGGATAATCACTAAAAACCATGTTTTTCACGGTTTTCTCGAAAACGGCTCTAACGATTTTCTTCGGATTCATACCATGGATAGCTATTTATAAGCCCTATCAACTGACATGAGTCTCATTTCTGGGGAAATTGCAGGAGCTCCGTAATATTCTTGAGAAAAATGGCGAATAATCACTAAAAATCTGGTGTGGTACACTCACACAACTTTCCTTGCTCATATTCGAAACTACGATCAGACTTTTGTATATGTGTATATAATTGTTTTCAGAGTATTTTTTCCTTTGTGTAAATTGTGAAATTCATGATTTTTTTAGTCGTCATTTTTTTAAAGTCGTCAAAACAGCTGTTCTACAGATGAAATCTCGACTATGTGTTCTTTTTATGAACTGCTCTACCTACCTACCTCATGCACGAGAAGGAGGTTACAAAGTCCATTCTCAAGGATGGGGTGGGACCCCCCCTTAGTTTCCCAGAAAGGAGACTCATGCCAGTTAATAGAGCTGATAAATAACTATACAGAGTATGAATTTGAAGTAAATCGTTAGAGCAGTTTTCGAGGAAAACGGTGAAAAACATGGATTTTTAGTCATTATCCGCCATTTTCTCAAGAATATTACGGAGCTCCTGAAATTTTCCCAGAAGAAACTTATGCCAGTTGATAGGGCTTAAAAATAGCTATCCTTGGTATAAATTTGAAGAAAATCGTTGGAGCCGTTTTCGAGAAAACCGTGAAAAACATGGTTTTTTAGTCATTTTCCGCCATTTTCTCAAGAATATTACGGAGCTCCTGAAATTTTCCCAGAAATGAGACTTATGCTAGTTGATAGGCTTATAAATAGCTATCCATGATATAAATTTGAAGAAAATCGTTGGAGCCGTTTTCGAGAAAAACGTGAAAAACATGGTTTTTACTTTCCTTGCCCTACTACCATAGGTAAGGAAAGTATTGCTTTCCAAAAAAAATTAAGGTACCCCAATTTCAAGTTTTCTATACGTTTCAAGGTCCCCTGAGTCCAAAACATGATTTTTGGGTGTTGTCTGTGTGTGTGTATGTGTGTATGTGTGTGTGTGTGTATGTCTGTGAACACGATAACTCCATTCCTAATTAACCGATCGACTTGAAATTTTAAACTTAAGGTCCCTATACCATGAGGACCCGACAATAAGAAATTCAATAAAATTCAATTCAAGATGGCGGAAAAAATGCGGATAATTACTAAAAACCATGTTTTTCACGTTTTTCTCGAAAATGGCTCTAACGATTTTCTTCAAATTTATATCATGGATAGCTATTTATAAGCCCTATCAACTAGCATAAGTCTCATTTCTGGGAAAATTTCAGGAGCTCCGTAATTTTTTCCGCCATCTTGAATTGAATTTTATTGAATTTCTTATTGTCGGGTCCTCATGGTATAGGGACCTTAAGTTTAAAATTTCAAGTCGATCGGTTAATTAGGAATGAGTTATCGTGTTCACAGACATACACACACACACACATACACACATACACACACACGACCAACACCCAAAAATCATGTTTTTGGACTCAGGGGACCTTGAAACGTATAGAAAACTTGAATTGGGGTACCTTAATTTTTTTTGGAAAGCAATACTTTCCTTACCTATGGTAGTAGGGCAAGGAAAGTAAAAACCATGTTTTTCACGGTTTTTCCCGGAAACGGCTCTAACGATTTTCTTCGAATTTATACCATGGATAGCTATTTATAAGCCCTATCAACTGACATGAGTCTCATTTCTGGGAAAATTGCAGGAGCTCCGTAATATTCTTGAGAAAAATGGCGGATAATCACAAGAAACCATGTTTTTCACGATTTTCTCCCAAATGACTTGACCGTTTTTTTTTCAAATTCATACCCTGTATAGTTATATATCAGCTCTATTGACTAGCATGAGTCTCCCCGCTTAGAAACTAACAGAGGGTCCACCCCATCCTTGAGAAATTCACTTTGCATCCTCCTTTTCGTTTATGGATGAGTTCGTTTGCGTTCACATTGCTTGCGGCATTCGGTGACGTCATATCGATTCCACGAGTGGAGAGAATATTTTTTTAAATTAATACTCCGCTAATTGAAATTGTGGTTGCGTGGATGTTTATCTCTGTAATTGGGGTACAGTGATGATTCTGTGACAATTATGAATGTGTCACAGATATAATTTGTGTCATATTCTGTCCTGTATTTTCCTGGTGTGATTGGGGTACTGTTTTTTGATTGTGTTATATCATATTTCTGTCAGATTCACTTATGTACGGATGATATTGGGTGAACAATTTATTTGTGCCTGTTTTATTCGTGGAGGAAGAATGACGTTTTGTCAACAATTGATTCATACAATAAGTACTTCATCAAAATGATAGGGAGAGAGAAAAAAGGTAACATTGTGCTATTCCTCTCCCAAATTAATATAAAGTTATACATAGTCCATAAAATCTTCATAGTTGTTCACTTCGAATTGATTTAAATTAGGCAGAAGTTTTATTCCTGGAAAAAATATCAATAATTTCCAAAAAATTGATAAAATTCAGAAAAAATTATTTTAAATTAAATAGAAAGGGCTAAGAAATTGTCAACAACAGATTTCATTGATAGTTAGAGAAACTGGTCTCGGTTGTTACACCATTCTCAATCACTGATAAACCAGTTTTCCGGTCAACAATAGAAACCTAGTCTTTCTATCAATAAAATCTGTGGTTTTTGACAATTTCTTAGTCTTCTTATTTAATATGAATAATTATCACAATATCAACTTCTCAACTACACAAAAAGGAAACAAATTGATTTGTCAGATTTATCATTCATGGGAAAAGAATCACAATAATTGAGTTGAAATTTGTTAAACATTATTTGGACTATTATATAAATTAGAATTGGAACCGTTTTGGGCTTATAAGCCTGTGGTACTTTTCTGTAAGTTGTCTTGTAATTCTGAATAATTGAATAAATAAATAGAGAGAGAACCTCGTTTATTGGCACCTTTATGGACATGTTTGGATCACTCCAACTGCCTGATGACTGTCTGATGTTACTGATCACTTCAAATTATCATGTGGGATGAAAATGACTGATAATAATTGGTCAGTCAGGCTTAAATCTTGTTTATATGCAAGTTTTGATCACGTTCATTGGCACGTTCCAATCATTTCGTCTTCCATGAGAAGGGTTTCAGACTTAGCATATATTGGAATATCAATTTAAATGAAAATAGGAATCCAAGTACCCTTTTTGAAATTATTTATCTAGTAACACATAGTCAACAAGTCATATGTTGTGACTGAACAATTTAAAAAAGGTTACTTAGATTTATATTTTTCTATATTCAGAAGTAGCCCTAGAGAGAAAAGACAATTTGATGGAATATCAATGTCTGTTCTCCATAGATTACTATACTGGAAAACTGTGAATATGATGTAATAATCAGGTGGATGAATATCTACATTTGAGAGAAGAATTGATTCGCAACATCTCCATCATTTTTTATTGTTATTTATTATTTTTAAAGATTATAACTCAAAAAACCATTACCAGTATTGTGATTGGCCAAGGAAAGACATCTTCACCCAAACTAGCATGCAAATTTCAACGTTTTTCCAATCGCTATCTCCCCGTAATGCAATATGGTTTTGAGGAGCTCTCATCATACTTTCATTGAAAATATCACAATTTTCCGAATATTTCAGCTCTTGTGATACATTACCTGATGATAGAGAAAGTAGACCATTTATCACGCAATCCAACAATTTTCCCTCTCACTGGTTAAACATTATTCATCTACTGGAATAAAATATTATCGAAAAAGACAGTCATATTTTATAAATGATTCCACTCCGGATCACAGATCTTGTCAGGCTTCGAATAATTTATGAACTGAAACTTAGTGGAGCATATGAACGCTGGTTGTCAAGAACAAAAATATATTCAACATCGAATATGACGAAGACAGAGATATAATATGAAAAAACTTGTGGAAAGAGAGGAGTTATCGAAGGGGTGGAAGGTGTGATATGGTGAGAAATTGTTATAAAAAACGGGTGAAAAGAGGGGTGAAGTGGAGATAAACAAAGACAGTGACAGGGCTTAATATATGTTAATATTTCATATTTTAGTGATAATAATGTGAAATATTTCTTCTATGTTCAGTTTTGAAACATCTAAATTTGAAAATTCACTTTGTGAAAATAATTCTTTTTTCCCTACCTTCTTCTCCAATACTTCCCTTCTCTTCTCCTCTTCACCATTCATTCCTTACTTTTATACCCCTACCTGCCTATTACATGGGAAACCATAGATGGCTAGGTGTTTTTCCTCCTTTCTTTCTTTTCAGCACACCCCACCATGAAGCCTGTTTCTGTATTCTATTAGAAATTTATTTTTGATTGTGATTTTTTTGTATTTTGATCTATTTTATGTATATTGTGTTGAATTGAATAAAATTATTTATTGATGAAAGGACATTGATAAAAATTAAGGACCGAAGTGAACAACTACAAGACATCATCTATGAACGTAAATTATTTATTTTTTATGTGGATATTTCCTATTTTGATGATAATAATGTGAAATATTTATTTCATGTTTGGTTTTGGAGCATCTATATTTAAAAATTTAGTTTGTGAAGATAATTAGGGACAGAACATTATGTGAAGTGAACAACTACAAGACTTAACCTATTTTGGACTATGTGTAACCTTATCTTACTTTGAGTGAGGATTAGCACAAGGTTACCTTATTTTTTCCCTCCCTATAATTTCGATGATGTACTTATTGAACTATTGTTCAAATCATTAAAAAATAATGAATGAATATGGGGAAAGAAGTTGAAGACAGGTGATAGAAGAGGGAATAGTGATAAAAATTTAGGTGAAGAGGAGAAATCGGAAAAACATTATGTAGAAGAGAGACAGAAGATGATGATATGGAAAAAATTGTGAAAAGAGAGAGGGTGAATGGGTGGAAATTATGTGGAGAGGAGATGGTAATGAGAAGAAAAGAGAAGAGAGAGAAGAGATTGATTGATTGAGTACTTTATTTATGTAGATTACAATATATACTGGATTATACATTCATATACAATGGCTAACAATACAGCAGAATTATAGATGAATTTACATAATAAAGACTGAGAAAATAATTATTGAACTGTACAATGATATGAAAAAGCAATTTGTAATATAATAACTATAGATAATTATATTGTTATGCATCTACATAAATTGGCGGAGCTTTGGACATATCAATGTCCATTCTTCGGAAAGAATATTAAAAATATCCTCCGCACTAACTCTCTACCAAAACGATAATTTCATTAATTAAACTAAGGATTCATTTATTAATGGAAATATTGTAAAAGTTTTAATTAATATGAATATTTAGAAGAAAATAAAACAGAAAATTGATAAAGTATTAATATTATATGTAGATGAGATCAAATTATTGATTAATAAAATGAAGTAGGCTGAAAGTAGATCAGAGAGAGAGAGAGGGAAGGAGAGATAGAGAGAGAGTGAGAGAGGAGATTGTAATGAGAAGGAGATGATAGAGAAGAAAAACAAAAGAAGCATAGAGTTGAGAGACAGTAGGAGTGGAACTGAGAGATCATTTGTCACAAGAGAGAGAGGGGTAGTGAGAAGATAGATAGGTGGGTAGATGAGAAGAATAAAGAGAGAAAATCATGGAACTAGGGGAACTGAGCTGTAATAGATAGAGATGGAAATATATGGAGAAAAAATCCAACTATACGGAGAAAGAAAGGAGAAAATGACGGTTTTTGGAGAAAAAATTCCTGAACAGATAAACGTAAATGTAATCAATCGCATAAACCTCCACCTTTATTCTCTGGAGCAAAAACATCTGATTTATTATTGAATAAAACCCCCAAAGATGGAAGAAACGGAAGTGTGAGAGAGAGGTGTAATGCAGGAGTTAGGATTAGATAAAAGAGGAAGAGGTAGGACGGGAGAGAAATGAGGAAGTGAATGGAAAAAAGAAAGTGGGAAAAGATAGAAAAGGGAAGAAAATTGAAGGGAGAGAGAAGGGGAAGAGGGTGGAAAAAGGGGGATACAGCATAGAAGGTAGAAAACCCGGAAAGGCAGACAAGAAAGAGAGATAGGTAGGGAACATCATACTGAGCCCGAATGAGGAAGCAAGAGAGAGATTGTGGCAAATTTGAGAGACGAAAGTAGAGATGTGGAAGTTGAAAATGATGATGATAGCGAGGGAAAAGTATCGTCTAGTGGAAAAGGAGGATTTTCTCACTATTTATTGTTGAAGGTCCAATAGGCATGAGTTAAAAAACAAAAAAACAAAAACAGATCTCAATTTGAATTTAATTATGTAGTTTTATTTCAACCACTGATCACAAAAAGATGTCAGCTTTGATTCTAGATTTCGATGACTTTGATGTAGATAATGACAAATTTTGAACTGTATAAAACAAGTAGTATGTTACAAAAAAAAGAGATGGGGAAACGGAAATATGAACTGAAAAATTGTTGAACTGTACAAAAAGTAATATGAAACAAGAAGAGAAGACGGAAACGGAAGAAAATGGAAGTAAATGGATGAAAAAGTGTGTTTGATTGGAAAAGTTGATCAAGTTGTAAAAGAAACAAGTTGATAAATTGAGCGAGGAATGGATTAATGGCGAATGGAAAAGAAAACATGTAGATTAATAGTAGAAGCACAGAATGGATGAAATTAAAAAAAAAAAATTGTTTATAGACAAAGAAGAAGAAGAAGTAGTAGAAGAAGAAGAAGTAGTAGAAGAAGAAGAAGTAGTAGAAGAAGAAGAAGAAGAAAAGAAGAAGAAGAAGAAGAAGAAGAAGAAGAAGAAAAATAAGAAGAATGGATTAATGAGAGTACAGAATGGAGGAAAAAGAGAATAGAATTGTAAACAAGGATAGGAACAGTAGCAAAAAGCAAGTTTGTCCATTCATAACACTGAAAACAGTAGCTCTGCCCTTTCCACATGCTTCATTGACTTATCTACTCTTCAGGGATAAAATTGTTACTGTGGAATTCACTTCAAACTGGCAGCACTCTTTTTAAAAACTGCAATACTACCCATTCAACCAATGCTTCCCATACATACTATGCTTCCAATTCAACCAATGATCCTATTCCATCAATACTGCCAGTTCTAGATGAATATGACTCCAGCTTCCATTTCCTGCACACATTTCGAAACTGAAACTTGTGTCCCATGTGACGTATGACTGCCGTTTCTCTTTTCTCCATGTGTGTAATTTCTCAAATTCTGTAATTTTTAGAGTGCACAATCAGCGGGGTTGAACAAGTCAATTTCCGTTTCGAATATTTCCTGACGACTGGCAACCGGAACCGGGATGCTGCTTTTGTGTGTGTGGCTGGAATCGATTGTTGGAAGTCGATTGTTGGGAGTTGATTGTTGGAAGTCGATTGTTGGAGGTTGATTGATCGTATCAGCTGAGATTTATTGTTGTATATTATTGATATATGTGTAATAAATTTATTTATCAAGCCATCTAAATCCAAAATTCATATTTTTCATGTTTATTTTGGACTGAAATTTTATAAAATTGTACACGTAAAATACCAACCTTATCTTGGACTTTGTCACCTAAAAATTTAGAAGAAAAATAGCACAAGGACTATTTTATTATTTTATCTTCCAATTTTATTACATTAGTGTCATTTGCATTGTAAATGAATAAGTAAATAAAGTTGATTTGTGGAAATTGATGGTTGAGAGGTTTCTGACTAACTGAATCCATTTAGGGCCGGTTTTCGAGCTCGGGATTTAGCTAAGTTCTATACTTTTAACAGTTGGAGTCAGAAAATTGGCTTTCCAAAACGGGGCGTAGTCGTAGTCATAGTCATGTTTAATTTAAATTTCGAAAAACTAGAGGAATGAACACAAAGTAGAACAAAGATAAAATATTGAATAAAAATACTAAGAAATTGTTATTTATAAAAAATATATAAAATGGTGTAAAGTTTCAGCTATTTTGAATTATTTAGGAATGCTTTATTTCGCCAAGGAAAAACGTTTCTCACTATAGAAATGAAAAAATAAAGACCGTCATAAGAACTGCGACTACACCCCGTCTCGGAAAGCCAATTTTCTGACTCCAGTTGTTCAAAGTCTAGAACGTCTAGCTGAATCCCGAGCTTGGAAACCGGCCCTTAGAGTTTATAGTGGGTTCATGATAGTGGACTTCATAAATTGTGTTGTGGAAGTCGATTGTTGGAGGCCAATTGTTGGGAGGTTTCTAAAATTTTCATTTGAACTTTACATTTTTTTTAAACTGTCACAAAGTGAATTTTTGTGACGGATGGAGAGCCGTCGACTAATGCATAATTTAGCGAATTTATTCTGTTTTAGAATAGGAATAGGATCGACTTCCAGATATATTTTGTTAGATTTGCAGTTGTGTACATGCACATTATCACCATCGCCGTCAACCCCTTTAAATCATCAGCAGCGGATTCATCTAACCAGATATTTCCAGATCTTGTTTACCACTCGGCTACCGAGTTGAGTCGGTATCGCTCTTCATGAAATTTCTGGAAAGAAATATTGTTTACCGGCCTAATCTACTATATGAATCAGCAGTATTGTCATCATTTGCTGCACCCTTAACATCAGGAGCAGCTGAATCAAACCCTGTCACATGACCAGTGGCGTGATCGTCTTTTCAGACTCTCATTGGTCAGGAAGCTCTTTTCCCCCGGCCTCCTAATTTTCAGCGACCCGGTGCAGCTTCAAGAAGAACTGGGAGAAAGCAGTAGTTCGGTGAACGGGTTCGTGTACGGCTGCGTTCCGAGCGGCGCTCCTAATAGTGGTGTACTAGTGGGCTAATATTCTATTCTGTATTTTGGTGAATGGAATATTGTATGTCGAATTGTCGACTGTATTTGAAGATAGAACTTCCTGGGGGATTTTCTTTCTTGTTGTTATTTTTCCTAAATTCGTATCACTGGGGGTGATCGAGTTATCCTTGGTTTTGAAACCTGTAAGGGATCTCAAGTTTGTGTTAAAATAGTTGAGTGGGGAAATTTAGCTAGGCTCTTTAAGTGGATTATTTTTGAGGGCTTAATTCTTAAGTCTCGACTCTGTCGCTTCACGACGTTTTTAATTATAATACGGGAAGTGGGAATCGGTTCGCTATTCTCCGTATCAGTATCCACGTCGATTCAGGTAATTGTATGTCAGGACTGGTAGTCAGTATATTTTTCCTTCCCTGTAGTAAGGTGGCCTTTAGTTTAAAGAGTAATTTTTCTCCATTTAATTTTTATTCTTGTAGGGAAATCCCTGTCCTTTTTAAGAATAGTTTTTCTCAATTAATTTTCATTCTTGTGGGAAAATCCCTGTTCCTTTTGAGAAAAGTTTTCTCGACTAATTTTTATCCTTGTAGAGAGATTATTATCATTTATGGTAAATTTTCCTTGCTTAGTTTTCATACTATAGAGTGGCCCTGTATTTTAAATTCGCTTAGCAGTTTCTGACTTGCTGTAATTCCAAGTAGGAAAAGTCCAATCCATTTCCTAGAGAACTCAGGTACAGCTTGAGTTCGTCCCTGTCGAAGTTGGTAGACTGCGACGTCCTTTCTCTTTCTCTCTCTTCACTTTCCCTATTCTAAAATCCTTCTAGCTCTCAGGTACAGCTTGAGGACTTCCTCGCCGAAGTTTCTAGACTGCGGCATCCTTTCTCTTTCTTTCTCTTAATTCTTCCTGTGTTAAAATCCTTCCTGATCTCAGTTCCAGATTCGAGATCGTCCTAGTCGCGGGTTTTCAGACCCGCGAATCCTTTCTAAAATTCATAGAAACCTGTCTTCCTTAATAGCAAATATTATTTGCTGGCTTTACCTGTGGAAAATTCACGAATTTTCCCGTGATCTCAGTTGCAAATTAGAGATCGATCTTTTGGTAGTCCTTAGACTGGCAATTACTTGGAAAAGTCTATTGAAATCTTTTCCTGAATTAGGAGTCTCTGACTCGATATTTTCCTTGTGGAAAATCCTGGAAAAATCCTTTCCGACCCTGACAACGACAGACTGTTGTCTTCCCGATATTATTCTACATACTGTGTCTGTGAAAAATCTTTTCTATCCTCTCATAATAGTCGACATACTGACTATTAATTTAAAAGCGTTTCGGACGATTGAGAGTGATTCCCATACCCTTAAGGGCAGTCACAGATTGGCCCTTAATAACCGGCGCGCAGTCATCAGATTAGCGCGGAAATCCTGTTTAGCAGTTTCAGAATCGCTGAAAATCCTTTCGCAGCTGCAGGCTCGCGATTCAGAAATCCTACACCTTTAAACCTTATTCTCTAAATTTTAATTACCACATAATTGAAATCGATATACTGTATTTAGCTAGCAGGTCCAGCTTGCTGAGAGCTAGAGCGCAATTCTCAGATTGCGGATTATTGAGCAGACAATTTATTTGCTGTAGAGAATAATAATCTTATTATTGATTCTCTGTTCCCTATACCTTATACCGTATACCTCATACCCTGCACCCTATTCTCTATAGCTTACACCCTATACCGTGCCCTATTTAACTACATCTTAAATACTACTAATAACTCCATAGTTCCGTCATACCTTTACCCCATAGCTCTCACCTTAAACCCCATAGAAAAACCACATCCCGGGCTTGCAGGTACAGCTTGCTCGCCGTCAATTCGCAGTTGGTTCAGATTGCGTACTACCTTATAAATAGAATTATTGGTAGGGATCTGATAGTCAGATCCGCTCCTTGTATAGGGTTATCTTAGTCTCCCTTAACACCCACCCTGTATTCCAAAGGCCGAGGGCCGAATCGGCCAGCAACGGCACGGGCAAACACTCTTCCCCTGAAAGTAAAAATCTCGCGAAAGAAGCAGAGGGTAAAGAATCAGGATAGAGGGAGAAGTGTAGGTCCGGGGAACTCCACCTGTCAGTACGGCTACTGACCCCGACCCATATCCGACTGTAGCTAGTCCGCGTTGTAGCAATACTTCGCAATTATTAGGAAACCTAGAGGGTGGAATAGGTCATGCTAATAAAACTAAGGACTTCATGAAGTTGGGGAAAGTGAGTTGAAACATGAACACGTATAATATGCGTGACCCGAACATTATTGAGTAAAATGCTGTAGTTAGGAGTTATCAGAGTTATTTATTGAGGATACAGGAAAATTGATTCAGTTGTCTCATTTTTATCAGTTTCTTGTGAATTATCTTGCTTTCTTACGTATCAGTTTCATGCGTTCATACTATGAGCTGCATTCATTTCGTTCAGAATTATTGTTGAAAATAATCGTTTCAAGTTATTAATAACAAAGACCACTTTAGACAAATCTAACAGAAACTCATAACTTGAACTAAAATAAAAATTACATGAAACATTGACCAACTGTTTGACCTGAGACGTTTAGTTACTGGAGGCAGGTAGCTCAAAGCTACTGAACTGGATTCAATACTTTCTCAATAATTTATGAATCACAAATTCGATAAATCGATTCTCACAGCGGAAAATGATATTGATATTATCATTCTAGGATATGAGTAATGAGCATACAGAACTTGGAGAAACTTGAATACAAGTCCAGAATAATAGCCAGTACAATAAATTATTCCGGGGCTACCTAATCAGTGAGATATTCAAACGAGCTTCCTCATTATAATTCCATCTCATTACACGCAAAGAACTGAGACTCATCAGTTGAGGAACCCACAGGGAAATAAGCAGTCAGAGGTCAGACTGTTTCTTAGATCCTGAGGGATTTTCTCTAATTTAGAGGAGAGAAAATTGGATGCATCATTTTGTTTTGTACTGCATCCTATAGTCAACTATTGCCACCTGGTGATTTTAAAAGATCTCCACTTTATTTCAAGGTAACCTTAGAGAAAAGTAACTCCTTAGAGAAAGGAGAAGATCTTCTCGAAACAAAATCTCATTACAAGAGAACTGAAAAGTGTGATGCAATGATAAGGCTGTTCTTTGAAACGGTTTCTATGAATATTTGATAAGAATAAAGGAAGAATGTATTCAAAAAAGGAAGGAATATCTTATTAATTTGATGGAATGAATTAGTATGAGAGACTTTTTAGGGATGAATCAGTAATGGAAGCTTCCAAAACCACTGTACTAGTATAGTATATACTAGTATTTAGTTCATTCGAGCAAGAATTCTATACTTGATTATCCATTAGTATAGAGATTTAACACTGATTTGAGACTCTAGTGTGGGAAAGTATATAGATGGAAACATACATAGTGGCGCGGTGAAGATAGCTTTAAGCTAGGGGTTGAAAAAAATGCATGGATCTGAATTGTTGCATACATAGTAGAGCGGTATTATTGTACAATATATTCATTATTGTATTCAACATCATAGTAAAGTTCAAGTGCTCGTTATGCATGACCAAGCTTGCAGATGAAAAACAAAATCTGGAAATAGAAAAGAAACACTCACACTGAACGCTTGTTCGTTCAGTATGAGCAGCTACTGTTGAATCACAGAGTGTTTTAATGGTACTTTTCAAAGTTTGTTCTTCGGCTTATCTAATATTCGACTGGCACATCCAAATAAAATACGCATTCAATGTGATTTCGCAACACTACGTTTCAAGAGTTAAGTAACCTACCCAATACAATAATATTGGATCAATATATAATGAATTACTAGACTGGATTTCACGCATTAAAGCTGTGACAAACCATCAACATTTTGAATTGAAGATGATGACAATATAATAAAATCTGGTGTGGTACACTCACACAACTTTCCTTGCTCATATTTGAAACTACGATCAGACTTCTGTATATGTGTATATATAATTGTTTTCAGAGAACTTTTTCTTTGTGTGAATTGTGAAATTCGATGTTTTTTTTTTTTAGTCGTCATTTTTTAATGTCGTAAAAACAGCTGTTCTACAGATGAAATATCTCCACTATGTGTTATTTTTATGAACTGCGCTACCTACCTACCTCATGCACGAGAAGGAGGTTACTGAGTCCATTTCTCACGGATGGGGTGATCCCCATTGGTTTCCCAGAAAGAAGACTCATGCCAGTTGATAGAGCTGATAAATAACTATACAGGGTATGTATTTGAAAAGAATCGGTCAAGTTATATTTGAGAAAATTGTGAAAAACATGGTTTTTTGGTAATTATCTGCCATTTTTCTCAAGAATATTACAGAGCTCCTGCAATTTTCCCAGAAATGAGGCTCATGTCAGTTGATAGGACTTATGAATAGCTATCTATGGTATAAATTTGAAGAAAATCGTTGAAGCCGTTTTCATGAAAACCGTGAAAAACATGGGTTTTTAGTCATTATCCGCCATTTTTCTCAAGAATATTACGGAGCTCCTGGAATTTTCCCAGAAATGAGACTCATGTCAGTTGATAGGGCTTATAAATAGCTATCCATGGTATGAATTTGAAAAAAATCGTTAGAGCCGTTTTCGAGAAAAACGTGAAAAACATGGTTTTTTTTTTAATTATCCGCCATTTTTTCCGCCATTTTTTCCGCCATCTTGAATTGAATTTTATTGAATTTCTTATTGTCGGATCCTTATGGTATAAGGACCTTAAGTTTAAAATTTCAAGTCAATCGTTAATAGGAATGGAGTTATCGTGTTCACAGACATACACACATACACACACACACACACACACACACATACACACACACAGACCAACAACCAAAAATCATGTTTTTGGACTCAGGCGACTTTGAAACGTATAGAAAACTTGAAATTGGGGTACCTTAATTTTTTTTGGAAAGCAATACTTTCCTTACCTATGGTAATAGGGCGAGGAAAGTAATAAGGCACTCTATTTTGTATGATTCATGCCCCGTTTCACCAACCTTGGTCAAGGCATTTGAACATGGTTGAAGTCTATCAGCTGATCAAATCAGAAATAATTCGTTCCACCAACACCAATTAGGTTTAACCACGGTCAAACCAAGGGTTGAGTTTGACTGCCGCCGAACGGGCGATCAAATTATTCGAACACGGTCAAAAGACTGGTTCGATCAATCTCCTTGCTTATTTGTAGGTTACCATATGTTTTTGACGCAATGAAAAGTCAAAGTTTTCAGTGCGATTGAAGTTGTAGTAAGTTATTTATTAGGTTTGTTCTCGGAATCTCTTAATTAGTAAATTATTATAGTATAGAAAATAAAGGAAGACTTTTGAAAAGATCTGCTTCACTCTTTTATTACACAGTAGGCCTATATTATTCAATCCTTAGATCAACCTTGCTGCTTCAATGTATCTCATTAGAATATTGGAATGCTCTTTTATTCATAAAAAGATTGTCAAAAATGATGATGATTTGTAAATCTCTTTGTACGAAAGTATTCAATTCATATTTGAAATATTATTATAAATTAATGTAGATGTGTGATTATACAAAACGTCTGTGCCAGCAGCGTATATAAGAAGGGGCCCCAGGGGGCCTGCCCCGAAATAATGAATATGAAGAAAAATCAGTACAGTAATTACAGAAAAAAGTACAGTTATCTTATTTTTTTACGGTAAATTACCCTCTGAATATGAGCAGCGAAACTGATATTAAATATCATGGGGTGTTACTATATTTACTATATTACAAAATTTAATTTGAATTTTCGTTTAATAATAATTATTAAATTTTCGTTTATTAATTCATTAACATTTAAAAAATTGCAATATCTCAGTAATTTCCATTCATAATAATCAGATGTAGCCAATAGCAAGCCAGCGAACATGTTGGCCAACTTCAGAAAAGTACAGCTACGAGAGTTGACCATGTTCAGATTTGACCGACGGAGTTTTGATCAATCCCGAGGTTGGTGGAACAGTTGTATGTTTGAACGAGTGATCAAATTTTCACTATGGTTTAATTGACCATGGCTAAGGCTATATTTGATCAAGGTTATTGAAACTGGGCATCAGCCTATGAACTGGTGTAGTAAACTTCACTTCAAACTTTCAGGATTCATTCAATGTAAAGCATTGATGTTTATTATAAATAATGCTGACAGTTTAAAGCTGATCGCACCATAGTTGATGACGTGTACAACTTAATCTGCCAAAACTCAGAATAATTGGAGATAGTGCACTACCTCCGTAAACAAAGCCGTAGTGCATTCGTGTGACGTCAGCACAGGTAGGGCTCCTACACCAATAAGAATTCGTTGATTTCAGCTGATCTATATCAGCTAGTGGTTTTATTGGTGTAGGATCCCTAACTGTGCTGACGTCATCATAATGCACTATGGCTTTGTTTACGGAGGTAGGTAGTGACACCACAGATACGACATTCTATTTGGCTGGTTCATAGTTGATAGCAGATAACATTTGTACAACTTAAACTGATAAACTTGTAGATGTGATAGGCAGTTAGCCTAGTCTCGCTACCCTGGTATTCGGGTCTGTGAGACACAGATCGACGACTGAGGTCGGGTAATTGGAAAATTATTCATGAAGGGATTAGTTGAGGGCTGTAATTAGGTCAGCTGCCCTTTTGGCCACCTTCTAGGGAAAAGGTGCTCCCCCTCATGGTGGAAAGGGTTCCCTTCATGGAGAAACGGTCCCTCTAATGGCGGATGGAAAAGGGAAGGAATCATTACCAGCTAATTCTCTTTCAATTATTGCCGGGGCTGCTTCAATTAACGTTAATAATGTAGTAATTAGTTTCGCCTCACTGCACAGACGTGCCTTGGAATGAGAATCACTCATGAATTTCAAATTTTTTCTCGAGTTTGAAAAGGTTTGTTTCCGGGAAAAAATGATTTTACACATACCACTGCAGTGTGTAAAATCTGTTGGAGATCGACGTTTGACTTTCAATGTCACTATCGATCAATTTTCCGTTTTCACTCGATTTTATTCGAAAATTGAATCCTATATCATCAACTGATTTAATAATACAATATTCAATATCCATCAATCATTTTTTCAACCTTCATGCCAGGTTGCACTAAAGCACGTTGAGAAGAAGGTTTTTTCTTTAAAAAGAAGGCGTCCCCAGTTATTGGTTTTTGTGGTACTTAATACCGGATAAAATTTTGCAGACTTAAAGGCCTCTGTGCATTTGGGCCTTATAGTAATCAGTTTGTATTGTGACTCATTGTTTCACCAATTTTGATTTCTATTATCGATTGTATCTTCAAGCATACTACCTGCTTACAATGAATTTAATTTTCTTTCAATCAGAATTCTGTCATCAGAGTCTATGCAATCGATCGACTTGATTTCACTATTTCACTTCCTTAATTAACTAAAACAGGGATGCATAGAAATTTGCTGCCAACCAGCCCAACGGCTGTTAACCAAAGAAGAAGAATTCTCTAAAATTCTTATTTCCATCATCAATCGGGAACACTCGAGAACAATGCAATCTTTTCGGAAACCTCATGATTTTTGTCAATTATTCCAAATTTCCGAGCCTATTTATGAGAGCATCAAACAATAAATTAGTTTTACAATAGACCAGTTTTATCAAGTGGGTAGTTTTCTAATGAAAACTTTTCTTTTCCTAGTTATTCAGTAAAATTATGAGAAGATTTGGTAATTGTTTTGTTCGAAAACAAGTGTTCATTAAATTTGTCCACAAATATTTATGAGGATCGCCGTTACATGTGAGAATTCTAGTTCAAAGAGGAATATGAAATAAAATAATATAATATAATGAATTATATATGAATAAATAATACAATGATCTCGGATGTTTTGTGAAATAAGCATTTCATCAACTATTTTGTATTGTCATAGAATTACAACTTTCAACTCTATTACCATCAAAATAGGAACTATAACATTCAAGAACGCATGAGCAAATAATTTAATCGGCCCTACTTAGTTCGAAGAGTATAGACCAGGGGTCTCCAACCTTTTTTATCCAAGGGCCACATTGTTAATTCTTGGGAGGCTTAAAGGGACAATAACAAGGATGTACGTGGAATTTGACTAGTGGGGACACACACGACGGGGGATTTACAATTATTATATAATATGAGGAGTTCTAAGTAATGTTTAAGTAGGAAGGAACAAACCAATTAATTTCATTTTAATACAAAGTCCAATTTATTGAGTGTAGAAAGCTCATAAGAAAACTTGACAATGCTTGAATTTATAGAAAGTTACCATGCTAAAAGAGAATACTCTTTTCTAGTGAGAATTTGTTTTCCACTTGAATTGTCCGCCCAGGATCGAACTTTGTGGTTCCGATCATTAAAATTGATTTCAAATGTTCATCTGACAAGGAAGTATTTGGATTTATCAAACTTCATTTTTGGAAATGTCTGCTCACACTTGTAGGTAGACCCAAAAAGAGAAAACATAGCTCGAGCATGTTTTTTTGAATTTTCAGTCTTTTTCTGGGAGAGAACTGTAGAATGGAAGTGAGTTACCTTCTTTGTAGCGTTCAAACAGGGACATGAACAGTCCGTGCAGACCATTTGCTAATATATCTCACAATGTTTGATCGCTGCTTGTTTACAGCTAATTTTACACTTATTATGGAATGGAGTGGCTGGTAAAAAAAGAGTACTGAACTCACAGATGTTGTCAAAAATGTGTATAAATATATATTTTGAAAAATCTGTTGCAATAACTCTCGGCGGGCCGGACAAAATCCTTCTGCGGGCCGGATGTGGCCCCCGGGCAGTAGGTTGGAGAGCCCTGGTATAGACTGTTAATTCCGTTGTATATTCTTTAGTAAATTCTTCAGTATGAATGTACATTCTATACTCTTTTACTTGAATACAATATCTGTTCAACTTACTATAATGAAATTATTGAATTATATAGAACTGTTCTTTGTTTTTTAATGTTGTTTTATTATAGAATTTTGTTGACAGTAGTATAGATAGAACCACATACAAAAGTATACTGTGACTGTAGTGTTCTTATAGAGTACGTAGTTGTCTGTGATGAAATTGTATATTTCGCACCTAGAGCAGAAAATGAGATTTTTCCGGCTCGAAATCGGTTTTCAAGTCCGAGGCCGTAGACCGAGGACCAGAAAAGATTGAGAGCCGGAAAAAAATTTTTGCCCGTGGTGGGAACGATATTTTTCGCCACACCACAGGTATTGCTGACAAAATAAATAAAGAATACTTGTTATCGTACCTATCTCTTGATTTTAGTGGTAGAAGATTTGCAGTCAGGATTTCAGATTCTTTAAAATTTCACTTGGAGTATCATGGGCATCGTAATCTTCAAGCATTTTTGAAAATGTGTAATGCGCTAATCAACAATAAATAATTCAATAAAAATGGTTGTGAAGCAAATGCTGAATTAGTTTGATTCGAAACTCGAACTGAAATCATGGCGACTTTGTTGAAGTAAGTGGACACTCAACCGATCTAGCGGATGACTTATTAACTACGGACTTCCATGTTAGCGGCTAGAAAGAGTACGTTTTCCGGTCTAGGCCGGAAAGAGACCCTTTTCTGATGTCAGACGAGAGTCGTCTGCAAACAAGGTCTTTCAGATCTACGTAGGGACTGGAAAACAGCTGCTTTCTGTGCAGTGTGGTGAAAAACATTCTGTATCATCAATCTGCTTATGCAAATGTAACATGAAGATACTGATAAAAATCATGTGACATGGGAGTGAAGTAAGCAAAATTCTGATAAATAACTATACACTTCTATTCATCTGCACACTTCTTCTCTATCCATCTGCACTCTCTTTTTCTATTCAGATGCGCGTTGATCCCCGCCTGCATACGATTTGGCAAACGTCAATGAAACGTGCGCATATTTCATCTTTGACAGTTCACTGCCGCCAGCCAATAAATCTCCTGGCAAATCTTCAGAGAATTTAATAAGATTTCAGTTTTCATCCTGCTCTCTGAACTTATTTCTGACATCAGAGAGATGTTCAAGATTGTTCCATTTCATTTCGAATTGATCATTTCAGTTGTCTCGACTTCAGCCTCATCATAGATTACAATCCGTTGCCTCATCTTATTGTCTCATATTCTGTAAGATAAGACGATTGGCAGCCCATCATGAGTCACGTCTTCATCAACACGACAACACCGAAGTCATCCAACTACTAGACAACACTGAACTCACTAGGAGGTTGAAGAGAACAAAGCCCTTCGAGTTGGTGTAGTGCTAGTGGAGTGATTAAAGTATATTGAATAAAAGTGTAGTGTAATAATTTAAAGTAGTGAAATTATAGATTGGAACTGTAGGCTTCACTGGAAGACTCTAGCAATGAAAATAAATATTTCAGGACAAGAAATAAGAGAACAAAATTAATGGTTAGTCCTAGTGACTAGTTTTAATAGAAATAACAAAAAAAAATTCTGTATATCCCTGGGTGTATCTAGAAGAAGAAGAAGAAGACGAAGATGATGATGATGAAGAAGAAGAAGAAGAAGAAGAAGGAGAAGGAGAAGAAGAAGAAGAAGAAGAAGAAGAAGAAGAAGAAGAAGGAGAAGAAGATGATGAAGAAGAAGACAGAAGAAGAATAAGATGAAAAGGAGGTGGAGGAGGTGTACCCAAAGGAGGATGAGAAGGAGGAGAAGGAGAGGAAAGAAAAAGAAGAAGAATTCGGGAAAGTAGAATTAAATAATATGCTACCTCTTACTACCGGAACACAAGACACCTAAAAGAAACGCTGAAAATTGATTCTCTAACTTCCTCTGTAAGTTAAAGAAAATATTCAGAGAAAATATTTCACGTTGTGATAAGATATTTTAAGTGTATTTTGAGAATATTTTTATAAAATATTGAGAATATTTAATTCTCTCCCCTCTCTCTCACTCGCTCTCCCACACTCTCTCTCTCTATCACGCACTCCCACTCTCTCTTACTCTCTCCCACTCTCTCCCACTATCTCTACCTCTCTCACACTCTCTCTCTCTCTCTCTCTCTTTCATTCTCACACACTCTCACTCTCTCTCTGTCACGTCCCTATAATACCACACTTGATAAGCACTTGGGGAGCAATTGAGTGGCCCTTTAACGAAGGTAGCCCCCCTTTCAACCCCCCTGGGCCCCCTAGCTCATCATTTGCACACAAGTAGCGCTGGCGGATATCGCCATCAATGCCCCACCATCATATCGCCATGGGAAACACTTGTTACGTCGATAGGTGTCACAAAATACCCCAATACTGGCTTCTAGTTAGTTGGTCTTCTATAGTGAGGTCCACGTTATAATGGCAATTGAGAAAGATGGGAGAAAAACGTTGCCGATCCTCTGTCTTGTCAATGCCTTCTATAGACGGTAGCTGAATGCGCTAGTGGGTGAACTTTATCAATCACTTTTTGAGTAATTGTGGAGGTGATAATAATGTATTCATACTGAATAAAAAGACATATTCTTTAATTTTGTTCTCCATCACGAACTGCTTATTATTAAATCTCTTTTTCATTATTCAATAGAACGTCTACAGTGATGTCCAGGTTATAATGGCAGTGGAGAAAGATGGGAGAAAAACGTTGCCGATCCTCTGTCCTGTCAATGCCTCCTATAGACGGTAGCAGATACAGGTTTATTGATGTAATATTAACTGTTCATTCTCGTTTACAATAATCAATTATATTTTATTAAGCAAGAAATTATATTTTTCAATAATTTCATAATGATGGAATATTTTGTTAATTGATTATCAATTCTACATTTTAAAAGACGATCTGGCAACAGAGCAAAGCAAGAATGAGATAGCGCTATCCGCTTTGTTGTATGATAGGCAAGGATAACAATACCATGTTATACCATGCTAATCAAACACTGCCATTATAACCTGGACCTCAGTATAGTCACGTGTTTCGGAATTTATGATTTCAAGAGCTCTTGTAGTTTGCGACACTTCTCAGGTATGTTTGGGAGTTTATGTGTTTCAATAGTTTATTGCTCATGTAATGTCGGGAATTTATTAAATGTATTAAAGAATCAATGGTTTACGGAGTACTGATATTTTTTTAATCTCATTGGACAATGACTTGCATGTGTGACAATCTCAAGCTCGATCCATCGACCAATCAGATAGCTCTTCGGTTTTGGATGTGTTGACTATATCCATTTATAGTCCAGTCAATAAAGACATAAAAAAGGGGATGTGCTTGCAATTTATATTGTAGTTCTGATTTCTCAATATATTATTTGGGTACATAAGAGAAGTCCAGAACCAATTTCTTCATGCAAAATTTCCTTGTGCTAGATACAGGATGGCCCAATAACCTCGTATTCTCGGCTCATTTTCCAGTTTTCAGCTATTTCTGCCAAATCTCGTAATCGGACAGAAAAATTTCCTCTCGCCTTTTTTCTAGAATATGAAATTCTGAATAAAATGAATTCATTCGCAACTCTCTATCTCCATTGTGTACTGGGTTATGATTTTTCAAAAATTAGTGAAATTTAAAGAAAAAATCAATTTTGATGAATTTTAGTTTTTGATCAACAATATCTCCCGATTGTTACCATTTAGATGTATAATTCAAAATCCCTCTGGGCGTATTTTTGTGCTCTAAAATCTGAGATCAGGTAGAGCGCTCTATCTTATAAGGATTTCCAGGTACATCTGACAACAATGCTCCTTGTATTGTGAAAAACACCTAATTTTCAGCTTCAACCATCATCACCAACTACATAGTCTTGACATTGATATTTCGCACAATGACAGTTCATAAGATTATGTTCTATGAGAATCACCCGTTAGATGCACTTCATTTCAGTATTTCCCAGTGGAGAGGCGCGCTTAAGGACACCTCAAGGATCAAAATTTCAAACACATAGCTTTTGATACAATGATCAGATTCCATTATACTACACTTCATTCTTCTCGGCTCGTCAAGGCGGTCCAAAATCAACTATTCCAGAGGGCATTCTTATTGCCTCTGAGGAGTGTTTCCAGCTATAAGAATAGATGAAGAAAATGGAAGAAGAAGAAGAAGAAGAAGAAAAAGAGGAAGAAGAAGAAGAAGAAGAAAGAGATGAGATAACAGTGAGAAGTGGTGGAAGAATGTAGTTTAATAATAACTAGAAGAAAGTGAAGACGAAGAGAAAGAAGTGGGAAGCAGAGACAATACGAATGTTGTGGAATAAATAGATAAGGAGAAAGTTGAGAGGAATGGAAAGGAGGAAGATGAAGAAGAAGGAGAAAAATATAAGATGGGAAGAAGTAGTGGGCATAGAAAATGGTTGAAGGAGGAGAAAGAGAAGGAGAAGAAGAAGAAGAAGGAGAAGAAGAAGAAGAAGAAGAAGAAGAAGAAGAAGGAGAAGAAGAATAAGACGAAGTAAGTACAGTAATGCTGTCTGGAGTCATGAAACATTGAATAATCAGATGGAGGAAGAAAAAGTAGAATTGAGAAACAGATTCCGTGAGAGAGTTAAAGTAGAGTAAGTGTGAGATGGGCAGAGAGAGAGAGAGTGAGAGAGTGAGACAGAGCGAGGAATAGAAAGAGAGTGACTGGCAGAGTGACTCTAAGTGGGTGAGAGAGAGCTAGTGAGATATTCTGTAATTTCATATGGTGAGACTATCTATCATCACTCAGTCATCACATGGATAGAGGAAATGAGAAGTGGAAAGAGTGAGAGAGGGTGTGACAATGAGAGAGAGAGTAAGTGTGAGAGAGAGTGTGTGCGATGGAGAGAATGTGTGTGAGGGAGATGACAGAGAGAGAGCGTGTGTGATAGAGAGAGAGCGAGATATTGATTGATTGATTATATGCCTTTATCAGGGCGGAGTTAGGACTCCTGGTCCTCTCTGCCACACAACCCTTCACAAAAGAAGAAAAATCACATTAGAATACAGAAATAATAGATTACAATTATGTACTAAAGATTACATAAGATTATATAATAAATAAGACTCTCAATCAAATACACTACATATAATAAAGTAAATTTTAAACTTATTTATTAATATATTAGAAACAATATTCAAATTTCACTAGATATCCATGGAAACCCTATCAGAAATGAAGATCTAATCAAGTTGCCATTCACTCACACATGCACACAAAAACAACACTAAAACAAAGAGATTGATTGATTGATTGATTGAGTACTTATTTATGTAGATTACAATATATACTGGCTTATACACTTATATACAATAGCTTACAATACAGCAAAATTATAGATGAATTTACATAATATAGACTAAGAAAATAATTATTGAACTGTATATGATATGAAAAAGCAGTTTGTAATATAATAACTATAGATAATAATCATATTGTTATGCATCTACATAAATTGGCGGAGCTTTGGACATATCAATGTCCATTCTTCGGAAAGAATATTAAAAATATCCTCCCCACTAACTCTCTACCAAAACGTTAATTTCGTTATTTAAACTAAGGATTTATTTATTAATGGAAATATTGTAAAAGTTTTAATCAATATGAATATTAAAGAGAAAAAAAAACAGAAAATTGATAGAGTAAAATAATTATATAGGTAGATAAGATCAAATAATTGATTAATAAAATGAAGTAGGCTGAAAGTAGATCAGGGTTATCAACTTTCAGTAATATACAGCATTATGCAGTGGATAATTGAAATAACATGAGTTTATATAATATATATATATATATACAATTCGTTCTATAACATGGTTTAAAGGTTTGTATTTGTGGGATGGGTGGGGGATGGATGTCATGTGATCGTTCTAGGGCCGGACAGTTTCAGTCATTTGTTCCAAAGATGTTTTTTTAAAGTTAGGATGAAGCTCGCTCGGCTCTCGATGGACCTGATAGAAACAGGAAGTGCATTCCATGCACGACAGGCACTGACTAAGAAGGATTTTGTGAAAATAGTAGTTCGATGATTGGGTATCCTTAAAGTACTTTCTCCGGTTCTAGTATGTGAAGCATCTATCCTCCTACCTTCAGAGACAAATTTGAAATCATCTTTAAAATAGTTCGGATTACCGTATTTCAAGATATCTCTAACAAGCTTGACTATTCGAAAAAGCCTCTGATCGGGAAGCTTTAATGTTGAACTAGCAATGTGGGCTGGGGTGATATGATCATGGCGTTGGAGAGAGTAGACGAAACGTAGACAATAATTTTGGCAACGCTGTAGTTTATCATTCAGAGTGACTTGCATATCGTTAAGAACAGAATTACAATACATTAAATGTGGGAAGATGAGAGATTGAACCAATAATAATTTAATGTTTCTAGGGAGGATATCGTGCATTTTCTTCAATGCATGCATGGCTGAGAATACCTTTTTACAAGTTTTGTTCACTTGTTCTGACCAGTCAAGAGTATTATTCATAATAATGCCTAAATTTTTAACTGAGCTACAGTAAGGAATGTCATTACCGTCTACACTAATTTTGTGAATCGATTCAAGGTCAATATTGTTTATAAGACGAGAATATCCAATTATAATGGGTTGTGTTTTGATGGGATTAAGCTTAAGGCCATTTTTCTTTGTCCATTCCACTATCGAATTGATATCCTGATTCATTATTCCAACTGTTTCATTAATTTTTGTTATGGGACAGCTTAAATAGATTTGAAGGTCGTCTGCATAAGTATGGAAACTGGAGAATTTGATAATGGAAGAAAGGTCATTAGCATACAAAGTGAAGAGGAGAGGGCCTAAAATTGAACCTTGTGGTACTCCATGCATAACGTTTTTCCAAGTTGACTTTTTGTCACCGACAGATACACATTGTTTCCTACCTAATAGATAGGATTTAAACCAAACTAACGAGTTGTGACTGAAACCAAGAATAGCCAACTTATTCAGAAGGACTGTATGATCAACAGTATCGAATGCTTTAGAAAAATCAAATAGGGTGAGGATGGTGCATTTTCTTTGGTCCATAGCTAACCTTATATCATCAGTGACACGAAGCAGAGCTGTCTCAGTTGAATGGAATTTTCTAAAGCCTGATTGAAAGTTATGAAGCTTACTATTGTTGTCTAGAAATTTTACAACTTGAGCATGAATGAGTCTTTCTAGCACTTTGGACAATGCAGGTAAAATACTGATTGGTCTAAAATCCTCAACTTTATTGGTGATGGAACTTTATTTAGAGGGCGAACCAGAGCAAACTTCCAGTTTTCAGGGAAATGCCTTCTTCAAGTGACTTGTTGAAAATGTATGTAATGGTTGGTAAAACAGCAAATAACATCTTCTTGATAAATTTAATAGGAATTTTGTCTACACCCGTAGCATTACTATGAATACGTTGAATTGCTCTGAAAGTGTCTTCTTCTGAGATTGGATGGAAATGAAATTGATCAGTGATTGGTAAATCTAAGTTTGTAACCTGCTCTTCAAGATCATCGATGTGATTAGCAATGACAACTTCGTCGCGTTGGTTAGAGTGTGAAACGAAATGGTCATTTATATTATTCAATGGTAAGTCAATTTGTGGATTCGATTTCTGTTTGCCAAGCCCGAATTCTTTTATTCCCTGCCAAAGTGATTTAGAGTCTTGTCTATTGTTTGTCATAAACGAATTCAAGTACCTAATCTTTGAGTTCCGTAATTCCTGTTTAACCCTATTTCTAAGGCTCCTATACTCTATCAAACTGTCCAAGTCAAATGTCTTTTTAATTTTCTATGTGCTTTGTCTCTACGTCCCATCATCTTAAGTATGTCTTCAGTCATCCACGGTACTCGTCGTTTTCTATTAATCCTCCTTGTCACATAAGGTGCATGTTTGTCATACAAAGTCAAAGTCCAATTCTCGAAAGTCTTGACCATGTCATCAACTGAGGGTAATGCTTCAATTTGATGCCATGGAGTCTGAGCCACATCAGTCAGGAAGGCGGCTTCATCAAAGTTTTTGAAGTCTCTATAAGTGATAATTTTCTGTTCTGGCTTGGGTATCTTATGGAAAGTACACAGTAGATCAAATCATGTCTAGAAATAGCTGGGACTGAGATTTGGCCTGCTTGAACAACCTCATTGGGATCACTAACAATGAGAAGGTCAATGAGTGTGTCTGATTCATTAGTATGATGAGTTGGATCGAGAGGTAAAATAGTCATGTTTAGGCATGGAAAATTGTAGTCAGTTGAAAGTAGTCAAAGTTACGATTTGTCATGTTCAAGTCGGTGTTCATATCCCCCATAACTAGTATACGGTTATAACAAGGCATAAGAGAAAGCAAGGCATTTTCGAAATCTGTGAAATGACCTATTTTTGGTGGGCGATAACAGATACCAACGAGTAATTTATCAGTACTAGATAAGGATAATTCAAGTAGCATAAACTCTGGTCTGGAACAATACTCTTGTTTAGATGTGATTAAAACTTTTGTTTTGATACCTTCTTTCACATAAATTGCTACACCCCCACAAGCTTTATTTAATCTATCATTCCGGAAAAGATTATATCCAGGCAATGCAACAAAATTTGATGAAATACTAGGCTTCAAAAATGATTCGGAAATTCCGATTATATTGAAGTCCTGAAAACGGAAGATTGCTCTGAGTTCATCAATGTGGCAACTGAGGGATTGTACGTTAAGGTGAGCAGCCTTGAAAAGTTTTTTGAAAGAGTGGAGCTTATTTGCTAGAAACATACCTGCGTCATTATTACTATTATTGAAATAATCATACCTACTTGAGGGCGAGCGAGCTGACGTGTCAGTGAGAGGCATCATGGAAGCAGCAGACCAATCGTGAACCGACCTCAGAACGACACATGACGGGGAAAATGGGGATGAAACTGATAAAACTTAACCTAAATGAAAAAGTCTCTTGATTCGAGTGCATTCAGCATGCCTTGACAGTTCGGCTCCCTTCACTATTTAAAGCACTAGTTCAAAAAAAATTCACTAAACACAATAAGATGTAGATGTGTGGAGTTCCGGTGATGAATAATCCTAATGGTGAATAAGATGAAGATTGAGGAAGAACTGGTAGTGGGAGATCTGGTCCAAGTGGAGATAGAGCGAGTAGGTATCCAGTAGTGGAAGAATCGGGTCCAAGTGGAGGTAAGCGAGAAGGAATCCAGTAGTGGAAGATCGAGTCCAAGTGGAGACAGAGAGAGATGGAATCCAGTGGTGGAAAATCGAGTCCAAGTGGAGATAGAGAGAGATGGAATCCAGTAGTGGAAGATCGTGTTCATGGTGGAGATAGAGCGAAATGGGATCCAGTAAAAACTGAAAAAGAGAAGAAAAAGCCAGCAGAAAAACGAAAAATCTTTGAAGAAAGTTATCAATGAGAAAAGATACATAATACAACTGATAATGAATAATATTCGCATAAAATTGAAGAGGAATAGTATGATTTAATGTGGGAAAGAATCGAATATTATATGGATAAATATATGGATATTATAATATAATATATGGATACTAGTAGAAGGTAATCAGATAGAAAGAGAAAAGGTAGAAAGATAAATAGATATAGAAAGAGAAATAAACATTTGAACATGCTGGATAGCTAGTGAAAAAATCACAGGGAAAATAATGATAATAATAGGGAAGAAAAGAAGAGAAGAAGGAATGTGCACAATTGAGAAGAACTTATGAAACTGAACTATAGAATAAGAAATAGAACATCGTATTGTGATCTTGAATAATCAAGGAGAGAAGAAGAAGAAGAAGAAGAAGAAGAAGAGAAGAAGAAGAAGAAGAAGAAGAAGAAGAAGAAGAAGAAGAAGAAGAAGAAGAAGAATAGAAAAGAATAATAATCATCATCGCAAACAACAATATTCAAGTAATCATTATAAATATAAGATCAAGAAGAGAAATTAGAAAGAAAAATAAGAAGTAGAGGAGACGATGGAGAAAGTGCTAGATTATTTTAGATGAGTTTTAAATAGGATTGAACGGTGAAGTGTGAAAAATATTATATAGTATTTTACTATACTTCTAATAGAAGTATAATTAACTATTGGGAGTTGCAATAACAATAAAAGTAGTAAATTGAGAACTGTAATATTTTAGTGATGAATGTCTAAGATAACGTTAAATGAAACACAGCCCCTATATAAGCATATGAACAGACTACCCAGCCCTCGCTCTATCAATAATTCTTCACACATTTGCTTCTATTGCTCGAGCTGTGGCAACAGTAGGAGATATCATTATGTACACCTTATAGAAGAGATTACTATCTTTACCTATAGATTACATCCATATCTATAACGTATGTTAATCATCCAATTTATTTGAAATTCAGCATTTCGAAAATTATTAATTATGGAAATAATTTTGGTAAGAGATGTAATAATTATTAGTAAGAATAGAGATAATGATTCTCTAAGTACCCTCTGGAGTATAGTAGTTGATGCATTGAACGTAGTTTTGGGAATTAATATCAAGATAAATTATTAATCAGTATTAACAAATGTGGATCTCCTTAGTTTGAAATAATTGCCTCATACATAATCATAAATAGCAGTGGAAAGATTCATTTATAGAACAGAAAGCCAGCTCATGAAAAATGCCAAGGTATATCTAATGTGAAATGTTTTAATACGAATTTCCTATTATTGTAGTGAAGGGCACCTTAGTAATCGAATCCTGAAATGATTTAATTTACCTTTATTTTTTGAAGGTCGGTCATCCTCTCGACTGTGTGGACCCTCTTGGATCCTCCCTCGCCGATAGAGATCTTGATCCTCCCGTCCGATGACCAACATTCCTATGCCCATGACGGTCGGCCGCAGCGTTGAGGATCTTGAGACGCTCCGCAGTCAGATCCTCGCGAATGGTGACGCCGGAACCCTTCAGCTTCTTCTTAGCGTCGAAGATCATCTTCCTGGTCCGGTAGCTGCAGAGTCGAACTATGATGGGTCGGTCCTTAGGTTTCGCTTGCCCTTGTTGAGGTGGTTGACGCCTTCCAACGCGATGCGAGCGGTTGACATCCGCCAGAGTCACGGGCACGTTCAGCTTCTTGTTAAAGACATCGAGCGCCAGCAGGTCCGTGTCTTCTTTGTCGCTCTCCGGGATCCCAAAAATACGTATAGAATGTCGGCGCCCATATTGCTCGAGGTCGTCGACCTTCAGGTGACAAGACACCTCCAGCTCACGAATTCTATCGTGCAGCTGTTTGTTCTCCTCCTTCAATGCCTGAAGTTCCTCGAAAATAGATTTCACAGCCATTGATACAGCACTGTGGACAGACTCTTCGATTTGCTGTCGAATAATGAGGAGGGTCTCTTCAGACAATGCTCCAGAAATAGCTGGCTTCGGAGCATTGACCTCATTCTTCGGTGTGCCTCTGTTCGGTCGACCCATCGTGTACCGTTAGGTGGATTTACACTTTTATAGGCTACGCGAGAAGGTGAACTGAAGAATTAGGAATGTTTTTTCAAGATAAATAAAAACAGTGTGAGTTAATCAAAATTATAATTTCACTATTGAATTTAGCTCGAGAAACTGAATAACTAGATGTATAATTTGGAGTGAATTGAACTGTATAACCCTACGAAATATCTGTTATGAAAAAAGCAATTTGTAATAGCTATAGATAATATTGTTATGCATCTTCATAAATTTGAGAGAGAGAGTGACTGAGGGAGACGGAGTAAGCGTAGGAGAAAGAGAGAGAGAGAGTGAGAGAGAAAGGGTGACTGAGTGAGAGAAAGTGAGCGTTTGAGTGAGTGAGAGCAAGAGAGAATTCAAGATAGACATATTTTGACTCAGTCATGCCTCTACCCAGATTGACAGGTGGCATACAAATCAAAGAGATTTGAATAGGGTAATAGGGACAGCGTACAGCCTTCACTCTCGATAACAGGCTAATAATGTATCTCATGCATTATTCAGAGGCCAAAAATCATTGACGCTCCCAGAGATGGCAGGCAAATAATGTATTTGGCACTCTGAGCGAGAATTTAGCATTCAGGTCTCCATGCGTATGCTATCAGACAATTGATGGTAATTATCACAATCTAGCACATTTCCTTACAATTATGAGTTTGAATTGAATATGAGTTTGTGTCACGTTTATCTATCTATTCTGATGGTGAATGCATTTGATGGAAAACAGATGTATTCCTCTTCGAATTGAATCTTAATTTGATGAATAAATTAAATTATCATTTCCTTGAGTTTTTGTTCTTTTCACTCCAGCACTTCCCATCTTGTTATCTGTCTCCTTTTCCTCTTCTTTCCATTCCCCTTACATCTCTCTTCATTCATTTTTGTCATAGTCATTCAATCTCAGCTGTTTTCCATGCATGAAATCAAGCCGGTAAACAGCTGTTTGCAGAACAAATAAACATAAATGATTCTCATTACAGCATACTCTACTGTAATGAAACCATATGTTTTCTTTTTCAGTCGAGTATCTTTCCTAGTTCTGAAATAGGAACAGCAATACAGCTACAAAAAAAACACCTTCAGAGCTCCAGGTGGAAGTTTTGACAACCCCCGCAAAATGCCTGATGCGGAATTTGTAAACTAGGTTATGTTTAAAGAATGCATGTAGTAACTTCAGCACAAGCAGGTAATGTTTTCTATTTCTCATATTCTTCTTGAGATTACTATGGAAATAGTATCTCAAGTCACAAGGACGGGAAGGGACCTTTTGCAGGCGAGAATGATGTTTCTAGTCGAGGCGTTAGCGGAAACTAGAATTTCATTCGAGCACTGCAAAAGACACTCATGTCCAAGTAACTTACACTATTTTTTGTCATAATAATCTAGAA
Source organism: Nilaparvata lugens (assembly GCF_014356525.2). NCBI lineage: Eukaryota > Metazoa > Arthropoda > Insecta > Hemiptera > Delphacidae > Nilaparvata > Nilaparvata lugens. The sequence continues at coordinate 10,210,847 of NC_052508.1, forward strand.
AAGGATATTTGAGGAACAGATAACATTACCTGCTTGTGCTGACATTACTACATGAATTCTATTAACATAACCCAGTTTACAAGTTTCCAATCAGGAATTTCTTGATTGTAGTTGACAAAACTTCCACCTGGAGCGCTAAAAGGTGGTTTTTGTCAAAGACCTTGAAGAGATATGGACCCACAATGCCTATGCCTTCTGAATGATAGCTCTTACTTGAAAATGAAGGTCGCCATTGGGGTATTTTAGCACGAGATATTATATCTATATATTTGTAATAGTATATATTACAAAGGCATTGGTATGTAATAATCTTATAGGTTGCCCCCTCAATGGCCGATTTCAATCCCAAGTACGACACTAGCGCTGCATGTCAGTCTATGCATCTTCACGTTTTTTTGTTCTTGTACATGTTTTGCTGTTCCAAATTCGGAACGAGGAAACATACTCGACTGTAGAGAAAACATATGATTTCATTACAGTATAGTATGCAGTAATGAGAATCATAATATGTTTATTTGTTCTACAAACAGCTGTTCACCAGCTTGATTCCATGGATGTAAAACAGCTGAAATTGAATGACTATGACAGAAAAATAGTGTACATTACTGTCACTGGGACGTGAATGTCTTTTGCAGTGCTCGAATGAAATTCTAGTCTCAGCTAATGCCTCGACTAGGAACATCATTCTCGCCTGCAAAAGGCCCCTTCCCGATCATGTGACATGAGATACTATTTCCATATTCGTTTGATTTCCCTTCTTGTTTTCATCCTTTTCCTTTATTCTATCTCTTCTCCTACCTTTTTTACTTTCTTCCTCTAGCTTTTCTTCATCGCTCTTCTTCTATTCTGCCTATTTCTTTAGTAAAGAAGGTGGTATTGTGGAGGTGGAGATGAATGTGATATCATGACAGATATATATACTGAATGAAAAGACTATTATGGTATTTTATGTTAACAGATTTATTATTATAATTACAGATTTAGTATTATGTCTTATATGTTGTCCAATTACAGATGTATTATAATTTGAGATACTTTGTAACACCATTATCAATCTCTGGTTAACTAAAACTACGGTGAAAGGCGGCAGTATTTCAGTCAACAGTCGAGTACTGCTATTGGTGGAAGCCTTGACCTATCAAGGTGAACGACTGCGATTGGCCTAGACAAGCCCCTCCTCAATTATCGGTTCAGACAAAACAAAATGGCAAGCACTCAATGGGTTGTACAGCAAAAATTAATAAATAGTCACATGTTACGGAATTAATATACAAGATCAATAGAAAAAATGTTACAAAAAACATGAGAAACTATAGAAATAAGAAAAAAGTAACAAATTCATGGTGAAAGAATATTGGTGGTGTTGAATTGGTTGAATCTGATCGTTCAAACTCAACTGTGAATGATTCTGTGCTACTTAAGATGATTCAAAAACCTCCAGAATATTCAGAAGTCTGCCTATGTTATTGAAATTCAGAAATTAAACATTATCCTTGGCCTTGAACTTGTGATCGTTTGTTATTACATTACATTTATTTTCTTCTTCTTCTTCACCGCCTCCTACTCCTCCTGCACAACGTTCTTCTTCTTCTTTCTATCGCGCTCTCTTTTTTCCTCATCAATTTCTTCCACAACGTTCTTCCACAAATTGTCTTCCTACTAGTTCTCCATATGTTTCTTCTTCGTCCCATTTTGTACATAAATAGCAAAAGGCGCGACTAACTGCTCTTCTAGCGTTGGCGAAATATTGATGTAACCATCTATAATTCAACAACAAGTGAATGAACATGCAGCACTGCTTTAGTATCACATAATCAACAATGAATACACATGTTGCACTGCTTTATGACGTGGCCACATATTTAACAATGAGCACACAACATGTTGCAAGAAGCAAGACATGTTATATAGAACATGTTACGCGTGATAAAGCGGGGACATAGGCAATGATTGCAACAATGGAGGTTGGCGAACAACGTAGACAACGTCGTGTTTGTGACGTCATAAGTTACTTTGTCTCCAATTGTTCTAACTGAGCTTAAGAAGTCACTTGCTGGTGGTTCTGAACCCACTTGATAATTTCGGGTCCATTCATCTGTCCCTCTAGTCACTCTTGATAAATGCCGCCCTTATAAAGACACATTTTCAAATCAAAATCAAATCAAATCAGCATCAAGGATTCAAATCATCAATAATTCTGTTGAATATTAAGTTCTCTTTGGTCCTACAAAATCTTTTCTTTAGTAATGTGAATATTTCCTATTTTAGTGATAATATTGTGAAGTATTTCTTCTGTTTGGTTTTGAAGCATCTAATAATTTGAAAATCTACTTTGTGAAAATAATTAAGAACTGAAAATTTTGTGAAGTGAACAACTACGAGAATTTACCTATTTCGGACTAAGGGTAACCTTATCTAAATTTGGGAGAGAAATAGCACAAGGTTACCTTATTTTTCCTCTCCCTGTCATTTCGATGATGTACTTATTGTATGAATCAATAAATCATTCAGTTCAATTCAGTATCACAGAAGTTTAGAATTCAACTACTTTACATTAGCACCCTTTCAACCCTACCAAAGAAACTGTTTTTCGATTTGAACACAGTTACAAACTAAACCGTTCAATGAATGATTAAGGGCACATAAAAACAAATTTCTGGAGATTAAAACACAGGCTCTTTGTAACTTCCTTCATTAAAACTTTCAGTATGGACTCCAAAGCTGTTGAGTTCTCTCCAATCGCCCACCAGCTTTTGAATAGACTGCAATATTCACATCAGACCAATAACAGAGAAAGCTTCTATAGGACTGTTTCATTCTATGCCAATAATTATCAAGTAAATGTGAATAGGGCGGCCAGGTCTCTAACGAGCGGTAATTTAGATTGGTTCGAACCCCCAATAAAAGAGCAATCTGGACAGTATTATTTCGAAATGACCAAAGTAAACAGGGTGGAAGCTGAATCGGCATAAAATTTGATCGCTCATCTCTCGTTCAACGACTGGATTAGCAACATTCTATGACGGCTTGGATGAGAATTTATGGTCGTCATTAGAAAGTTATTGTTGATGAAATTGCTCCCTAAGAGTTTATTGAGTTGAGATAACGTGAGTGTTGAATAGTTTGTTTTATTGATGTCTTGAAGTCTTTAAAAGGCGTTCTATTGTTATCTGAGAGTGGCTTATTTGAGAAGGAATTTGATTCGTTTTTGAGGGTGAATTACTCAATCAGGCCCAGTTTCAATTACTTACTCAAGGCCACTCTTACTTGATACTTGGAATAGAATAGAATAGAAATAGTCTTTATTCATCAGATGTAAGAAATACATTGGAACAGTGTCAATAAATGTAATATATAAGTAACTAGGCTAGCCTAGTATAGACAAAAACTTTTCGACAAAAATCAATGTTAACCTTCCGGGACGCACGCCTATTTTGTGTAACACGAGGACGCGCGCGTTGCACTTTATACAACACTTGGTTCCTTCATTAAAATAGCTACTATATCAATTTATATGTGCAACTTTTACCATTATTTCCATTACAAGACTATTTTTGAATGTAAGTATGATATTTTTAGTATGTTTTGGATTTTCAATAATTATTAGAGGGAACTAAAAAAATAATGGTTATGTTAGAAAACTTTTAATACACATAGTAAAAACTCCGTACAGAAACATACTATTCATTCAATGTTTGAAGATCTTTACTATTTCTCAATTTTTTTTTGTTCAGGCCACTTCAGTTCCATTCTATTGTGAACAATCTCGCTCTCTTTTGAATTGAGGTGCTAAAGATACAATATGCCAGTTAGTGCAATATAAAATCTCATCAATCATATCAAGGCTGATAACTGATAAAAATGCTTCAATTTCATCTTTTGCATTCTTAGCCACTAGGGAGAATTTTTATAATTTGTTTATTCTTAGTCTTGCTGGTTGTTGCTACTTCAGACGTACACCAGATTGTTTCACCATACTTCCCAAGAATAAACTCAATATCATCATGTTCGGGAGAACTTTCATCAACGAAATTACTGGTTTCTCATTCATTTCCATTGTCACCTTCTACTTCACTATCATCCGACAATTCGTTATATTTTATCACCTCCTCACTGTCATCTGAAAAGTCAATGTTTTGCTCATCTTCTGAACTACTTTCATTGAGGAATCGGTCTATTTCAATTGTTCTTAGAACATCTGACATCACGAAAATTGTCAAAACTGTTTATAATTAACAAAATTAATGATAACTCATCTGAAACTAACGGTAAAATCACACTCACTTTCGAAAAATGGACCACTAGACTTCAAACTTTACACTAAGCTTGGACGCGCGCGATGTAAAAAGTACAACATCTTCAACACTGAATAGGGTATGACCAGTGATTGATAGTAATGCAATATTTTGTCTATGGGCGGAGCTAGATGTCTCGGAGGAATACTTAAAGGTTACCAACCTCACAGATGTGGATTTCTCAATTAAAACGAAAAACTTTCTGACTATTGTACTTTTTACAACGGCGCGCGCCCCGGAAGGTTAAACTCTTGAAACGAATACAGCGACAATTTGACCAGATATTCCCTTAGATACTTTGCAAACATTCTTGGATCTTCTGATATTTGGAGACTGCTTGGTAACTTTACAAAACACTTCTTACCTCTGTATATGTTTTTTTCGTAAATAGATCTAATCTATGCCTCTCTATTATACGACCAAACCTTGTATTATAACCGTGAGGGTTATTTCTCAATAAGTTTGTGTCGCCAAATTTTTTGAAAAAGACTATAACATCATTTATCTATTGTCCATATATTATTGTTGAAATTTCCACTTATTGAATGTTAATTTACTCATTCATTTGACGTGTGTATTCCAGTTTATATTCCCTTATTACTACATATTTTACAATAGTGTGTAATATTGTATTCACATATACATATTGTATTACATACTAGCTGTCTCGGCGAACTTCGTACCGCCAAAAAGTCAATGTTCAGGTATCTCATGTCACACTTGACTTCATTTTGTGAATCACTTTATCTGACAATCAATATTTTCATTTACATCTCAATATGGACTTATAAAATTTTCCCATTCCCAACTACCTCTAAAATTATTATTATTCCAAAACTCATCTAAATATGATAGGACAAGTGTTTATAGGAATTTCATTTGATTTGATGATTCCTATGTTTAAATTGAATAAATGGAACTAAATGAATGGTGAATTGATTTTAATGTTGAATGACGAATTGAACTATTGATAAATATTGAAATAAACTGTTACAAGTTATAAACAAACTTTGCCAGTTGACAACATCGCAGGTGGCGGTGGCAATCATATGATTCGCCACATTACCCCCCCCCCCGGGCAGACGATTTGGCCATCCGGAATCTTGAAGCTCACCCATTATCCTGGAACAGGGTGGGAAGGCTGAGGTGAGTCGTCTTGGAGGATGTATGCTGGCTTCACCCGGTCAATGGAAACCTTAACGGTTTTACCATTAATCCTTAATGTGGAGGTTTTATCGTCTCTGTCCACCACCTCATGGGGACCAGTGTGAGGTGGCTGAAGTGCCCTTAAGATTGGTCTCTCTCGCAAAAAGACGTGGCTACATGTTGACAGTTCCTTAAACACAAAGACGCCTGGTTGACCATGTCTTGTTGCTGGAATGGGGCGTAAATGCGACATGAATTCTCTCAAGCTTGAAATAAAACTGTCCGAGATGTCAAGATTATTGTATGGTGGTTTTGAAGAAAGCAGCTCAAAGGGCAAACGAAGAGTCTCTCCATAGACCAATTCGGATGTAGTAGCCTTGATATCTTCCTTGAAAAAAGATCGAATACCAAGAAGTACTAGAGGAAAGGCTTTAACCCAATCAGCCTTAGCATGAGCCATAATTGCGGCTTTTAGATGGCGATGGAATCGTTCAATCATACCGTTTGATTAAGGATGCCAACTCGTACTTCTGAGTCGAATCCCAAATAGCTTGGCAAATGTGTTGAAGAGATTGGAAGTGAATTGTGTCCCGCGATCTATAGTCACAGTTTCTGGGAAACCAAAACGAGATATCCAGCAATCCAAAAGTGCATGACACACAGTCTCTGCAGTTATGTCAGATAGTGGATAAACTTCTGGCCATCGAGTAAAACGATCTGTGACCGTTGAGCAATATTTGAAAGATCGTGCAGGAGGAAGTGGGCTAATCAGATCGACGTGGATATGAGATAATCTTTTTGTAGGTGTCACAAAATTTCCACAAGGAGCATGAACATGTCGAGTAATTTTTGATCGTTGATAACCAGTCAACAAAAAGCGCGAGCCCAATCTCGACAGTTCTTGTTCATGTTTGGCCAATAAATCTGTTAATGACTAACTTGAGTGAAGCATTGGGTCCGGGATGACTCAGGTTATGGAGGCTGTCAAAGACTTGTCGTCTAAAAGGTTGTGTAAGAAACGGTCGAGGTTTCCCTGTAGATGCATCACAGAGCACAGTAAGTGGTGATCCGGGAATGGGTACACGTTCCAATGAGAGAGAAGAATTCTCTGGCGTTGGTTTCCTAAGTTCTTCATCAATTTCTTGAGATTTGACCAATAACTCATAATCAAGGGTTGTATTAATAGCTTCAATACGTGAAAGTGTATCAGCAACAATGTTTTGGGTGCCTTTGACATATTGTATATCTGTTGTAAACTCAGAGATGAATGATAGTTGGTTTAGTTGAATCGGTGGAAGTTTTTCACGGTTCTGTTGAAAAGCATAGATTAATGGTTTGTGGTCTGTGTAGATAGTGAAAGTGGCGAAAATGCTGCACCGCTGCATAAACCGCAAGTAGCTCACGATAGTATGCAGGCCAACCGCCTTCTTTCAAAGATCATTTTTTTGGAAAGAAAGCAAGAGGTTGCCATATGCCTTCAACCAGTTGTTGTAAGCATGCTCCAACTGAATGGTTAGAAGCATCAGTAAATAAACCAAGTGGTGCGCCAATTCGGGGATGGACAAGGAGAGAAGCTGAAGAATAATGCAGTTCTTGCAGGTTTCAAATGCTTCTTCAAGTTCAGGTGTCCAACCAATCGGTTGGGAGCCTTTCAAAAGTGGATTGCTGATTGCGCTATGTATAGGAGCTTCGTACTCAGAAGCATGTGGTATGAATCTCCTATAGAAATTGAGCATGCCAAGAAAACGGCGGAGACCTTGAGCGGTTTTTGGTAAAGGATATTCTTGGATTACCTTTACACGGTCTTCAGGTGCTCGAATACCGGCAGCAGATATGCTGTATCCAATAAAAGTAATCTCGGAGACACCAAAGATGCATTTTAGTGGGTTGATGACCAGGCCATACTTTATAAGATGTTTCAAAACACTTCGATTCGCCACATGTTTATCTATGTTTTGTATCGTTCGATGAATCAATTGATAAGATATTTTTCACTCTTGTACCTTCTTAATATTATTATATTCATCCATAAATCAATAATAGTCACTATTGATGATGACATTATACAATATGATCAAGAGGCGTCAACAGGCTGAGCTCAAGGGCCAAGCCACACGAAGCGTTTTTTCAGACGAGTCGGCAGGGAAGGAATCTATCTGTTTGGCTGATTGAGTTTGCGTTCGGGAATCAGCTGAGATTCAGCCAATCGGAGATCTTCCTACCCTGCCGAATCATCTGAAAACGTCTGAAGAAACAGATCGTGTGGTTTTCCCCTAGAGGTGCCTCTCATCCGGATTTTGATCAATAAAATTTTCCAAAATAATATGATTGCATTTTCACTTCTTTTTAAATGTGAGTCCATCACAATGCTATTCAAAGAAAAAAATTTCAACAGCTATATTCCAAACACGACAAGCTGTCACCAGATTTTCCTATGGTATTGTAGAGGTTGAGAGATGAATAAAGAAAAAACTTTCAACAGCTATATTCCAAACACAACTAGCTGTCACCAGACTTTACTATGGTATTGTAAAGGTTGAGAAATAAATAAAGAAAAAATCATTCAACAGTTATATTCCAAACACGACTAGCTGTCACCAGACTTTACTATGGTATTGTAAAGGTTGAGAAATAAATAAAGAAAAAATCATTCAACAGTTATATTCCAAACACGACTAGCTGTCACCAGACTTTACTATGGTATTGTAAAGGTTGAGAAATAAATAAGGTAATGCTCTCACCTTTCTAAAAACAATATAAGTCCATCATAATTCTTTTTTCAAATTCAAAGAAAAAGAATTTCAAGAGCTACATATCAAACACGACAACCACACTGAAGGTTGAGACATAATAACTCCTTCACATTCATCATTATGCTCATTTATATAGGACTCAAAGATAGGCTATGTTTCACACCGCCATAATATAGTTAGAACTCGAGATAGAGAAATAACTTTTCCTCTATATACGTACATCATCGTGCGTATTTATACATGGCTGATATATATGATACACAGTCATAATATAATTATAATGTATGCTAACAGAAGCTACTTTGATGCAGAAATAACCTCCCCTCATATATATAAGACCCCTTCTTTGACCAGTCACACGAGATGTGATGCTGTTACCTTTGTATATATGTGAGCTTTTTTTGAAAAATCGCCTCTTAAGAGCTGCAGGGAAATTTCTCTTCGTTGCAAGAGCTGGGGGGAATGTTTTCCCTTTAATCAGATCCACTTCAAACTGACAGCATTAGTTGAATAGTAAGAGCAATGATATTGTTTATGGGGTGTACTGACAGTTCAAACTGAATATCTCTATAGGGGGAAATATCAAAGGCTGGGGAGATGTATGTCAGGTAAGTCCTTTTCATTTTCACCTGTAACTGACTTTTAGATGTTCAATTCAACAGCCCACATTTTAATGGACTACAGAGGTAGAACACGTGGACTTTTTAAGCCTCAAATCAGTTATTTAGGAATTCATGTAGTCACACAGGCAGTCATATAATAAGAATATAGGATGAGGATTCAAATTATGGTATACGTTATCTATTTATTAAAATATTGTACTATATTGTGGTGGACATATTAGTCGCCAAAATACATTATTAGGTTGGGTTTTCAGGGTATATTTCAATTTTGAGCCTTATATCGATTGAAATGTGTTTAGTCAAACAGGCAATTATCTAATAAGAATTCAAATTATGGTATACGTTATCTATTGATTAAAATATTGTACTACATTGTGGTGGACATATTAGTCGCTCAAAATATATAATAGGTTAGGCTTCTAGGGGTCATTTCAATTTTTCTATATCACCAAGTGGACGTCGGGATAACTTATGTCCAGATAATCAATGCTCCACTGTCGTTACTATAGTGAGGTCCACGTTATAATGACAGTGTTTGATCAGCCAATAGTATATTGCTATCTCTGTCTTTCATTCAACAAAGCGGATAGCGCTATCTTTTTCTAGCTTTGCTCTGTTGCCATATCGTCTTTTAACAATGATAATGCACCGGTCTAATAATCAAGAGATTCCATGTTCGAATCTTGACCAGGGCAAAAGTTTTTGAACACAGCACAATCACATAGATACGGTCACCGTCTTTCGGAGGAGACGATAAGTCGTCAGTCCCGACTACCTAAAAAGTAATCGGTATCTCTCATCATCATACCTCTCACTCATTACCCACGCACAAGCCTATGAGTTTAAGTGGGCATCATCCTTAGTATTATTATTATATTTGTGTGTCATCATCAATGTAGTCTGCTGATACTGTGTCTATATTATTTGATAGAATTATTCATCTCATAAAAATAAATTTTTGTCATACTTACTCAATTGCAGCTGTTTTCCATGCATTGAATCAAGCCGGTAAACAGCTGTTTGCAGAACCAGAAAACATGTGATTTCCATTACAGCATACTATACTGTAAAGAGATCATATGTTTTCTTTACAGTCGAGTATGTTTCCTAGTTCTATAGTTGATATAGTCTATGTTAATATAATAACTCAAATAATTTAAGAACTCATCTAAGAAGATTCAAGTTATAAGAACTCATCTGAAATCTTGTTTTTATTATTTAATTTGAGCTCGATGGGTCTGTCTGTTATGAACTGGGCGCTACAGGCTAGGTCATGTTTATAAAATGCAGTAGCTCGAGCATGAGCAGGTAATGGTTTCTGTTTCTCAGCAATATTATTCTTCCTCAGATAAATATGACAAAAAATACTGTACGTAACTTGTACGGTAACGTATTTACCGCATCCATATGATAATTCAGAAACAATCATACTTATGCGGTAAATTATCGTTACCGGACTTGTGACGTGAAGTACTATATCACTATGGTATCAATCTATTAGAGCGTATTAATTTTAGGGTTGATAGAATTGGCTAACTCGGAACTCGCTGACTTCATGTTTAACTGCTGTATGAATCAAAACTGCTCTGATCGGTGTAGTATTGATTCATATGGCAGTTTAACATGGATTCAGCGAGTTCCGAGTTAGCCAATTCTATCAAGCTGTATTTTATCATCCTCACGTGTCCACCCTCACCGATTATCCTATTATATTAAGCGAGCAATATCTATATATATATATATATATATATATATATATATATATTTATATCTGGTTATTTATGTTCAACGGATCTCGAAAACGGCTCTAACGATTTTCACGGACTTTGGAACATAGTAGGTTTATGATAATTATGAAGATTCGATTGTACTCTAGGTCTCATCCTAGAGAAAACTCGCTGAAAGACATTAAAAGGATAATTCATCTTTCGAGAACAGATGATAATTTCGTCGTCTCTCGACAAAATAAGATTCGTGTGCCTGTGTGGGAGAGAGACAGAATTATTCCCAGCTGTGTAATCATAATCAATCAGCGAGAAATTTCATCTAGCTAGACAATTTAATTGACTTGATCAACATGATCTGATTTGTTGACATGACGTCATGATAATCTTTCTATAAACTAGAGTACATCATGACTTCAAAGTTTATCATTATTTGACAATTATTTCAAGTGATTAGTAAGTGTTATTTTGTTATTCAATTTGGTTTGTAAATAATCTAAATTATATTTTTTTTGTTTTCAAATGTTTGAACAGAGAATTGAACCTGAATTCAAGTGTATGGAACATAACCTACTTTCTGTACTATTTATAGTGTATAAATAAAAATTCGGGGAGGAAACAGTTTTGGGCTGTGATTGCTAGTTCTTCCCCAATCATTTTAAAGAATTGTGTTCGGTTTATCAAAAGTCAATAAATAAATGACGAGCTCGGTGCCCCGATATTATGAATAAAAATAACAAAAATATCAAACAAGTTTTTGTCACTAACAGAGTCACCTGAGATGTATCCCACACTTAACTGAATCTACTGTTCTCCAGCACTAATTGAGTTTTATAACAAGCTGGAACATGCAATTATTAAAATCTACGACCATTCCCTAATTGATTTAGTGCCTGGAAAAAGCGTAATCTAGGTCATAGAGACACCTAAGACATCCATAAATAAATGGTCTGCAGGTAATCATAGTGAGTACCCAGGTCCCTCCATAAAATAAGCGTTAATAATTTTTCAGAGTTGGAAAAATGTACATAATAGAAGAGGATAATAAATAAAACAAATGTTCATTATGCATACAGTAGCATTTATCATGTCACTTGATTATGTAACTTTATTATTTGTTGTTTAGGAGTCGGTTTCTGTAGAGTTTTTCATCTGAGGGTGGAAAACTCAGCGCTTTTTCCGGGCTAGAGGTAATGATGGGCTGGAAAGAAAATATATTTTCTTGCGTTGCCTCATTAAAAAGCACCCCTGGCAGAATTTAATGTCTGTGTTAGGCATTAGCAACAATGGGGGAATGGAGTATTACTTGTTAATTGGAAGAGCGTTGATTCTATGAGAGGCAACTTCATAAAAGAGTAGGAGGCCTGTGGAAGCTATCATAGATTTACTAAAATAATTATACATTTCGTGTGATACTTTTCCTATAGCTACATATAGTGTGGTCCACGTTATGATGGCAGTGAGGAAAGATAGGAGAAAAACGTTGCCAAGTCTCTCCATTTTGCCACTGACTGTACACAGCTGTTACTCAATTCATCCCATTAAATTTAATCTAATAATAATTATCATTTCCTTGATAAAATGATCAATTCAATGTCAAATTTATCAAAAAAAATATTTTTTTCATAATTTGATTAAAAAATTTGCTTTCATGACTGAGATCCGATTTTTATTTTTATACAAACCTGAAATGGCGGCTAATTTAAAAAGCTGTGATACAACCAACAATCTTAATTTCAAAACAACAGAAATTGAGTTATTTGGTAGGTATTCTATTCCAATTTCCTTTGAAAATAACAAAAAATAGAAATCCAATTTAGAAATAAGTAATCTCAATGGATTAATTCTGAAATAACTCTTCAATATTATTTATACCGGTACGAGTAGGTCTAACCTATACGGGTAGGCTAACTTAAGCATGGATGAAGTCTAGGATGGTTAGTTATCATCTTTTAAAATGTCATTTCAGGTATTTTAATTTGTGTTTCAAATAAGGTAATGTTTAAAAATTATTTTATTGTTTCAAAAATACATTTTAAATCAATTATACGACTTGTGTACTTAAGTATTTCGATAGAATGAAGAAAAAAAATGGCGGCTGAGAATATGGTTTGTTCAGTTTTGTACAGTCACTGTCAAAAGTAAATATGAAATATTCTGGCAAATAGACAACATTGCAAAGCGAGAGAGAGATAGTGCTATCTTTTTTGTTGTATGATAGAAGAGGACAGCACCAGTATTGTCAATCGTACACTGCTATTATAATGTGGACCTCACTATAGAAAAATTTCTATAGTGAGGTCTACGTTGTAGTGTCGGCAGTATTTGATTATTATTGTTGTTACTATCCTTGTCTATCATTCGACAAAACAGATAGCTTTATCCTTTCCCAGCTCCGCTGGAAAAGCTGAGCCGTCACGTTGTCAGATTTTATTTCGACAATGCAGACATATATTCAACTATTCAACCTAGATTCTGAAAATCTAATATTAGATCATTGGAGAAATATATTTCATTGAGAAATAAAAAACAATGGACCAAGAATTGTTTTGAGGTGAACCAAGTTTGTTTTGAGGTTTGGACAAAAACCAAGAATGATGACTCTCGAATTCAGGCTTCACAGATGAGAGGTTTCTGCGCAGCATTCAAGGATACTCAAGACGAGACCACATAAAAAATTAAACAATTCGAAGAGAGTACAATGTGTAACCACTACCAGAAATCATATAAAGATACAGATTAAATGGAAAAGACTAAGAAATTGTCAGAAACTTCAGATTTATTGATACTTAGAAAGACCGTTTTCGGTTAGTACACCATTGTCAATCTCTGATAAACTCATCATCAGAGATTGTCAGAGTTTATCAGAGATTGACAATGGTGTACTAACCAAAACCGGGCTTTCTAAGTATCAATAAATCTGTGGTTTTTGACAATTTCTTAGTCTTTTCCATTTAATATGAATAACTACCACAATATCAACTACTCAACTACACAAAAAGTAAAAGATACAGATTTAAGTGGACAAATCACCTGCGCCGTATGCCACCAATTCGTCTTCCACTACAAGCTTGGAAGTTGCAGTTGGATGGGAAAAGAGACGTGGAAGATCGAGGAAGCGGTGGACACCGGAACAGGCTTTACAAGCCTAGTCCATGATGGATGATGAATGATGATGAAGATGAAAAATAAAAAATGATAATAATTTTGAACCTTTCTGTGTAAACTTCGAATCACAAATAATTCTAAAAATGTGTTTTAATTATTGAATTAGAATTCATAGTTTGATATAATTGAAAATACGCTCATATTCATGATCGGTAAATACAGAATATTTATGTAAAATTGCAAGTTAATCACATCATTCGTCATTCGTTTTTTTCCTGTCCAGTACATGAACAAAACTAATTATTTTTTTATCAATTAACAAGGGATCTGGTTATTAATAATATGATAAATAAAAAATTGGCTTATACATATTGCACGTACGGGATAGGAAATTCACGTCTGATCAACTTGAAACATTACATATAGATTCTCAATTCCTAAGGATGGTTGTAGGTTCATTTTAAATTCTTCAAGATTTCAGTAGGTCAAGTTTCCAGTTTGTGAACTTCTTTATTGAACCCTCGCGGAGCACGGGTTAGCTGCTAGTTTTTTTATAATTACTAGATACTCCGTGACTATTCTCTTAAATTAACTCATTCTCAAAAACTATCATGCATCCACTATCAAGTTCCACAATGAATGTGAATTTTTCTGGAACATTCTGAGTAGACAACAAATTTTCTCTCAGTCTAGGAACTAATATTGAAACCCAGCAAGCCGTTTGGGTATACTTAGCACGCTTCGGAACGATATTTCAAACGTTTCAATGTTTCCAAAACCTGTTTTGCTTTCCAGTGGACTGAGCCCTCCAGCTTGCTGTAAGAGCGTTTAAAAATTATTGGCTAGCCTTTAATACCCGCAGACGTGAGCCGAATAAACCGCGTTTGAACTGACGTTTAAACCGAGTTTAAATCCTCGACTCCTGAAATAAATCACTGCTAGTCTGCTGTAGTTCAGATCCGATCTTTTCATCGTCTATGAACGGGATTGTTGTATGCTTCGTCTTTTTGAACAGGATTGTTGTATGTTTCGACTTTTTTGGCAAACAACGATTGGTGGGAATTGTATTGTTTCGACTATAGATTTTTGAATTTTTGATGGTTCAATCTCAGATTGTGTTCAACAGGATGAGACCAATTTAGTATCGTTCTGTGGGAAATTGGTGAATTTTTGAGGGCTGGTATTTCGTGTGTGATGCAAGCCTGATGGTCACAGGGAAGGTGGTAGAATGAGAGTGAGAAGAAAGTAGAAGAGAGTGGAAGAGCAAGGTTGATCGAGTCGGAGGAGTTGAAGAAGTCGAGAAGGCTGGAAGTAGAAAGAGAAGGAGAATGTAAGGGAAGTAGGTGAGAATGAATAGAAGATGGAAATATGTAGGTTTGATTGATTCGATTGAGTACTTTATTTATGTAGATGACAATATAAATAATGGCTTGTAACAGCAAAATCATAGATGAATTTACAAAATATAAATTAAGAAAATAATTATTGAGCTGTATATGATATTCAAAAAAGCAATTTGTAGGTGGCGGAGAGATAGAGAATTGAGAAATAATCATAGGAGAGACAGAGTAGCTTAGTGGAACAGGGGGAAGAGAAGGAGGAGAAGGGGTCGAAGGAAAAGAAGAAAAAGATAGAGAAAATAAAAAGAGTCAAAAGAGTTGAAGAAGTCGGAAGAGAAGGATAGGAAAGATAAGAGTGGAAAAAGGAAGAGGAGGAGGATAATGTAAGAAGAAAGGTGAGAAGGAAAAGGAGAGAAAAAAGAAGAAGAAGGAGAGAGAGGAAGAAGAAGAAGTAGAAGATAAGAAAGTAGAAGGAAGTGGAGGAGAGTCTGAGAGTCAAAAGAAAAATGAAGAAGAATCTGAGAAAAGTTAAAGTAGTTGATTCAGAGGAAAAGGATGAAAAAGAGGAGGAGGAGGAGACGAATGAGGAGAAGAGAGAGAAGAAAGAGAAGAAGAAGATACAGAATAGATATTCAAAGGAGAGCAAGAAGAGTATCAAAGAGGGAGGTGAAAGAGAAAGAGGATAAGGAAGCGAAGAAGAACAAGAAGAATAAGAAGAAAAGGCAGAAGAAGAAGAGGAAGAAGAATGGTGAATTTTTGAGGGCTGGTATTTCGTGTGTGATGCAAGCCTGATGGTCACAGGGAAGGTGGTAGAATGAGAGAGAGAAGAAAGTGGAAGAACAAGGTTGATCAAGGAGTTGAAGAAGTTGAGAGAGAAGGATAAGGCTGGAAGTAGAAAGATGAGGTGAATGTAAGGGATGTAGGTGAGAAAAATGAAAAAGAAGAAGAAGAAGGAGAAAAAAATGTTTGTGGAGGAGAGACAAAGAGTCACAATAGAATCGAAGAATCATAGGAAAGTCAGAGTAGCTTAGTGCAACAGAAGGAGGAGAAGGAGGAATAGGAGACGAAGGAGAAGAGGATGGAGGAGAAGGAGAAGATGGAGAAAAAAATGAAGGAGTTGAAGAAGTCGAAAGAGAAGGATAGAAAAAATAAGAGTGGAAGAAGGAAGAGGAGGAGGATGATGTAAGACAGAAAGGTGAGAAGAAAAAGAAGAAGAAGAAGAAGAGAGAGAAAAAGGAGGTGGAAGAGAGTCAGAGAGACTAAAGAGAATCGAAGATGAGTCTCAGGAAAGTCAAAGTAGCTGAGTCAGAGGAACAGGAGGAAAAAGAGGCGGAGAAGGTGACGAATGAGGAGAAGAGAGAGAAGAAAGAGAAGAAGAAGATACAGAATGGATATATTTAGGAGAGCAAGAAGAGTATAAAAGAGGGAGGTGAAAGAGAAGGATGATGAGGGGGAGAATGAGAAGAAGAAGAAGAAGGAAAAGAAGAAGAAGAAGAAGAAGAAGAAGAAGAAGAAGAAGAAGAAGAAGAAGAAGAAGAAGAAGAAGAAGAAGAAGAAGAAGAAGAAGAAGAAGGAGAAGAAGAAGAAGAAGAAGAAGAAGAAGAAGAAGAAGAGAAGAAGAAGAAGAAGAAGAAATATATTGGATTGGATTAGATTCCTCTAGCAATTTATACATTATATTGATTCTTTATTGAATCATACAACAAGTACATTTACAGAAAAAAATAAAGTAACTCTGTGCTATTTCTCTCCCAAATTCACATAAGGTTACACATAGTCCGAAATAGGTTAATTATTGTAGTTATCCATTCATTTCATCAATTCATGATAACTCTTGAGGAAAAAGAATAAGCAGAGAGGTAGAAGAAGGAGGATAAAAGAAAATGGAGGAAATATAAAGGTGTAATAAAAAGATGAGAAGGAAAAAAGGACAAAACACAGGAGAATGACGAGTGGGGGAAGGGCTTGATGACGGAGAAAGAGCGAGAAGGATGAGATGAATTTCTGGATAAGATAGGAAAGGAGAATCTTGACTACATTGGAGAAGGAAGATGAAGTGAGAGAGAGAGGAAAACAACGATAGAGTGAGGATGGATGGTGAGAACGAAATACAGAAAATAAGAAAAGGAAGAGGAAGTCATGAAGGACATTAAAAATGAACAAGGAGTACTGATAATCGAAAGGAAAGGGAATAAAGGAGGATGATGTCTGAATTATTTGATTGATTATATTTTAATATTTGAATAAAAAAAAGAATATTATAAGAAAATAATTTAATAATAATAGATAATGAAAATATAAATAGAAAGAAAAATAAAAATTTTAGTACCATTTTTAAAATATTTAAACTTGTTTCGGACATTGATGCCATAAATCACATGTTGTGATTAAATATTTCAAAAAGGGTACTAAGATTTTTATTTTTCTTTCTATTTCTATAAAAGTAGCCCTATACAGAAAAGAGATAAATGAGAATATTTCTTATTTGATCAAATATGGAAGAATGAGTGGATTATTGAAGGAGAATTAATGGACAATTGGAAAATAAATCAGTGGATGCATAAATCTTCATCGATAAAATAGTAGGGAAATCGATGAATAGAAGAATTAATCAATCAATTAACATGATTCCTCTTCTGTAGTCGCCTATAAACAGTTCAGTCATGCTAAGATAATAATATGAAAGAGAATACGAAAACTCCTATCCTATTAACACAGTTGTTTTCCCGGCTATTCAAAAGGAAAATCAAGCGCAGCTTCCACTGGGAACGGTCTCTCTTGATCCCGTCTTAATCTCTTGATCTCCTAAATTCGTTGATTAACGCGTTCCGGACTATAATCGTCGCTTCAGAATATTTTCGCTTTGAGTTCTCATCAGATGAATCATTTCTACGTTCAAAAGCGGAGACTTTATTGGCACGACGAAGAAAATGATGTGAAGGAGGAGGGGAGTAGGAGGAGGAGAAAGATGAGGAGAAGGAAAGGAAGAAGTGTAAGAAGAGTAGGAGTAAGTGGGGAAGAAGAAGAAGATTTATTGATTGATTATTTATGTAGATTACGATATATACTGGCTTTTAAACTTATATACAATAGCTTACAATACAGCAAAATTATAGATGAATTCACATCATATAGACTAAGAAAATGATTTTTGAACTGCATATGATATGAAAAAAGCAATTGGTAATAGCTATAGATAATATTGGTATTCATTGTAACGTATTAAATTTTGATAAGCAAGAAAAATCGCTAATAGAAAGAATTTTTATAGGTCTTGAGAAAACAGCTGCTCTATTATCGCCAAGTGCGATAGCAACAAGTGAAAGATTAGATAATAACGGGTACCATGACTAAAATTAGAACAGCGGAATAAAAAAGAATTTTATTTGCTATTTATTATATTATAAATAAAGTATTGGAAATTTGAGTTTAGGCTATAATACCTACTGGTCGGCAACCTAATAATCGATCAAGCCGTATAATGTTAAATCTAGCCAGACACCTTGCCAAGAATTTGTTGAAACAATAATATTCAACTGGAGGATTTGGTAAGCACATGGCTACTTGTTGTAGAGGGAAAACAACTTATAGATTTCAAAAAATTTATTATCTGTAATGAGCATGAACAAAATACACCAAAAAAATATGAATATTAAGGAAGTAGGATATTCAATAGGCACATGGATACATTTATGACTTTTGCATGAACCAATCAAATAATTACAGTAGTCGATGGGCGGCAATAGCGAGCCGATTCAAATTTATCTATAAATATTTTTATAAATGATAAGAATTTATAAGTTATCACTACTCAGTTAATGTATCGGATATGGTCCGAGTAATTATAAAATATAATTCCTAAGATATAGGTAATAATTCAGCAGATTGGCACAGACTATTTGATCTTTTTAATGGCGTAGTAACTGAATATTAAAATGTATGCAGATTTGTAAGTCGAAAGTATGATTGTAGAAAATAAGGGTAGGACTTGCCCACTTGCCTGCCAGACGCCACCATGGAACGCCACTAAATTTTATAGAGCACAGTCCCTTTGTTGAATTGTACATTTGAAAGACTTAAAGTTCAATTCATTATCGCCACCATCGTCTTGTGAAAATTCAGCACGTGAGTGATAAATTCCTGAAATATATAAATTTAGGGCGCCCTCAGTGCTTCGAGTGAAACAAAATATAAAAAGCTAGCTCGTCGAAAGGTTATAAATATTAAAAATTATTATTAAACTTGTGCAAGTCTTAAAAGGTACAAGAAACATATATTACTAGTTAAATGAATTATATCAAATGCATATGTCTAAGGATACACAGATTAAATAAATATTGAAATTTAATATTATAATGAATAAATGCTCACTCAATCATTAATTTTGTTAGCAAATTGTAAAGATATAAATGTAGCTCTTGTTCACTGGATAAATTAATTTATCTATTTCTACCAGAGGCCGAACCTTAAGCCCTGAGAGATATATATTGAGAAATATACTGAGATCTATACATATTATTATATTCGAGATTTATGATTTATCAATCGATTATTTTTATGATTTTTGGAAAGGAGATGTATAGTGAGATTTTCAAATCGACAAGCAGCAGCAAGTCGATATCTGAGCTGCATAACTTAGAATAAATGCATACGATTAATGAATTAAAAGCACATGTTAACGTTTCGTTCTAAAGAACTAGTGAGCTAATCTGTGATATTTCATTTTTGATATATTGTTCTTATTTTTATTATTTTTGCTTGTTGCTCTATATATTTCTACATTTATTTGTTCGTTGATATTTTCCTGTACAATATGTATCAAATTTTTTATAGTGTATCCTTCATTTATTTCCCCACTTCCATGCATGACCAATCTCATATTCATTTATTGAATTATCGGTATTGAAATATTAAGAAAATTACCATCCGACTTATGGGATAGCAAGAGTGGGATGCAAGAGACGGCTTGAGCTGTAAATTGATCTCGCGATATATATATAAGAAAAAAAAGAAAGAGAGAGAAGAAGAAGAAGAAGAAGAAGAAGAAGAAGAAGAAGAAGAAGAAGAAGAAGAAGAAGAAGAAGAAGAGAAGAAGAAGAAGAATAAGAAGAAGAAGAGAGAAGAAGAAGAAGAGGAAGAAGAAGAAGAAGAGAAGAAGAAGAACGAGAAGAGGAGGAAGAAGAAGAAGAAGAAGAAGAAGAAGAGAAGAAGAAGAAGAAGAAGAAGAAGAAGAAGAAGAAGAGAAGAAGAAGAGGAAGAAGAAGAAGAAGAATAAGAAGAAGAAGAGAAGAAGAAGAAGAAGAGAAGAAGAAGAAGAAGAAGAAGAAGAAGAATAAGAAGAAGAAGAGAAGAAGAAGAACGAGAAGAGGAGGAAGAAGAAGAAGAAGAAGAAGAAGAAGAAGAAGAAGAATGAAAATTTAATTGGATCAGATCTCTTAGATAATTAATTTTAGAGGGAGATTCTTAGATATTTCTAGATCTCAGTCCCTTTGTTGAATTGTACATTTGAAAGACTTAAAGTTCAATTCATTATCGCCACCATCGTCTTGTGAAAATTCAGCACGTGAGTGATAAATTCCTGAAATATATAAATTTAGGGCGCCCTCAGTGCTTCGAGTGAAACAAAAATATAAAAAGCTAGCTCGTCGAAAGGTTATAAATATTAAAAATTATTATTAAACTTGTGCAAGTCTTAAAAGGTACAAGAAACATATATTACTAGTTAAATGAATTATATCAAATGCATATGTCTAAGGATACACAGATTAAATAAATATTGAAATTTAATATTATAATGAATAAATGCTCACTCAATCATTAATTTTGTTAGCAAATTGTAAAGATATAAATGTAGCTCTTGTTCACTGGATAAATTAATTTATCTATTTCTACCAGAGGCCGAACCTTAAGCCCTGAGAGATATATATTGAGAAATATACTGAGATCTATACATATATTAATTCGAGATTTATGATTTATCAATCGATTATTTTTATGATTTTTGGAAAGGAGATGTATAGTGAGATTTTCAAATCGACAAGCAGCAGCAAGTCGATATCTGAGCTGCATAACTTAGAATAAATGCATACGATTAATGAATTAAAAGCACATGTTAACGTTTCGTTCTAAAGAACTAGTGAGCTAATCTGTGATATTTCATTTTTGATATATTTGTTCTTATTTTTATTATTTTTGCTTGTTGCTCTATATATTTCTACATTTATTTGTTCGTTGATATTTCCTGTACAATATATGTATCAAATTTTTTATAGTGTATCCTTCATTTATTTCCCCACTTCCATGCATGACCAATCTCATATTCATTTATTGAATTATCGGTATTGAAATATTAAGAAAATTACCATCCGACTTATGGATAGCAAGAGTGGGATGCAAGAGACGGCTTGAGCTGTAAATTGATCTCGCGATATATATATAAGAAAAAAAAGAAAGAGAGAGAAGAAGAAGAAGAAGAAGAAGAGAAGAAGAAGAAGAAGAAGAAGAAGAAGAAGAAGAAGAAGAAGAAGAAGAAGAATAAGAAGAAGAAGAGAGAAGAAGAAGAAGAGGAAGAAGAAGAAGAAGAGAAGAAGAAGAACGAGAAGAGGAGGAAGAAGAAGAAGAAGAAGAAGAAGAAGAAGAAGAAGAAGAAGAAGAAGAAGAAGAAGAAGAAGAAGAAGAAATGAAAGAGGAAGAAGTAGAAGAAGAATAAAACGATGGAGAACAAGACAAAGAACGAGAAGGTAAGGAGAATGGAAATTCGAAGGAAAATCAATTAGTTTTAAAATAGAGTAAAAAGAGTCAAAGGTGGAAGAGAAGAAGGAGAAAGAAGACAAAGAAGAAGAAGAAGAATGAAAATTTAATTGGATCAGATCTCTTAGATAATTAATTTTAGAGGGAGATTCTTAGATATTTCTAGATCTCAGATCTCGATATAATCTTTGAATTGTTATTCTATGATATTATCATCCAATATGAAAATGATCAAAAACGGTATTCAATCATTCAAACGAAAAGTCACTCCGTACCACATCTCACTGATTTAAACATTCCACACATAAAAAATCAAAACTGACTCACATATTAACCCAATTCATCATTACAGCTAATTCACTATCGTTATAAATGAAGTGAATATCCATGTTCAGCTTCATTTATCTCCTTTTTCAGATCGATGGATGAGGACCTCCAAGGTTTCATATTTGCGTAGTGATTTCAGAGTCATTTTCAACAGCTGATTGATTTTAGTAGCGCTCGTTTTTCTCACCATTATTTCCAGTTGTGTGGAGCGTCGATAGGACGGCCGTAGCCAATATATAGGATATGAGGATATAGGATAGCCAATGCCTGAACGCTAATCCAATAAAATCGCGCGTATCATGTACGAAAACGCTGACTCGACGTTTCAATAATTTCGCTCGTCAATGGAGAATCATTCATTGGAAACACGGACGTCTCATATAATATTCGGTGTGTGAAGTTTAAATACGAAAATTGAGCACAATTTAACATGTAGTAGGGGTTCTACAGTACAGGGTTGCAGGAAATTATTCAATCACAAATTTTTATTCGATTACGGATGTGAATATTTCA
This sequence comes from Nilaparvata lugens, assembly GCF_014356525.2. Taxonomy (NCBI): domain Eukaryota; kingdom Metazoa; phylum Arthropoda; class Insecta; order Hemiptera; family Delphacidae; genus Nilaparvata; species Nilaparvata lugens. The sequence continues at coordinate 10,233,426 of NC_052508.1, forward strand.
AACTGTTGAATCATGAGGAATTTCAAGAGTCGGATATATAGAGTTTTCATTCAATTATAAGATACTGATAAAACTGAGTTTCCATGTATTCAAAAAGAGTTGGGAACTTTTTTAATTATTGCGAATTCATATATAGGCCTATAGATATTTAATTATGAATGAACACTTCGAAATGGCTACTGCAATAAAATAAAGGATACTTTTCGACAATTCTTTTATTGTATTTTCTATTCAATTATGTTTGGTTATTGGTGCTCGGATCTACAGATCAACGTGAAATATTTACTAACAATTATCAGAAGAGTAATTGAGTTTTGTACAGGGAAAAGGATCTCGATCGCCACTTACAAACCCAAAAATATAAAATTGATGATGATTTTTTGGAAAAATATTCATAAATAATGTGCTATATCGTATTATGATGATTAATATTATAATTTTTTGCTCAAAATTCTTCAAATCAGCAATTTGTACAGATATTTCATAGTTTTCAGTGCTTATTGAGAGCGATATCGTTATTCAATTTGGGATTCCATCTATATGAGTTAAAATGTTATGTTTATGATATTAATTCACGAGTTTACACTTAAAATTAGACAATTGAAGGAGACATAGCCTAACCTACTTTTTGGACTTTGTAATCACCTGAATTTGGAAAAAAGAATAACAGAAGGATTGCCCTAGTATTTTATATACTAATTTCTTCTCATCAGTGTCGTTTGATACATAAATTGAATGAATAAATGTCTACTAAATGAATTGTAATTAATACAATAAATAGATCAAATGAATATAAGAATAATATAATTGACAATACCATGATAGCACTTCTTCATAATGACTGACTCTTCATACAATAATAACAGCTTTAAAAATAGTATCTATAAAAGCGAAATGGCACTCACTCACTGACTCACTCACTCGCAGAACTTAAAATCTACCGGACCAAAAACGTTCAAATTTGGTAGGTATGTTCAGTTGGCCCTTTAGAGGCGCACTAAGAACAGATTTGGAAATATTTCCAAAGATACGCCCAAAATCTGCGTTTTTCCACCGTTTTTTAGCGTTTTCTCAGCTTTATCGAGAACAAAATAATGAACAGAAAATTTTCAAATTCAGTACAGAAGCTCAGCTACGGTGTAATAATGTTGTGTTGGAAGGAATTTAAGATAACGTGAAAGATACGTTCAAAATTAGCGTTTTTACAGCTTATTTTTGATTTCTCAGATTTATCGAGAACAAATGCACAGAAATTGTTCAAATTTACAACAGAAGCTCAGTTGGGGTGTTATAATGTTGAGATAGGAAGAATTTGAAATAACGCCAAAGATACACCCAAAATTAGTTTTTTCTGCGTTTTCTCAGTTATTTCATCAAATAATAGACAGAAATTTTTCAAATTTGGTACAGAGGTTTTGCTAGGGCCTGAAAATTTTGTGATGAGGTGACTTTAATGTTTCATCAAAGATAAGCCCAAAATCAGCGTTTTTCCAACGTTTTTCTGCGTTTTCTCAGTACTTTGACTTTCTGATGGAATGAAGCATGCCCGAATGAAAAATGCAGGCGAGCGAAGCGAGCCCGCTGATCTCATTTTTGACGATCCAGTCGGGGGTCTAGAGGGCGGAGCCCCCTGGCTAGACGGATTTGGCGAGAGAAGCGAGCCTGACGGCTAGTTTCCCAATAAATATGACAGCATGATTCAATTCGGTAAATTGAACTTCTATAGCACAATGAATTTTGTTCAGGACATATACCATCTTGATTTCATTCCAGGTGTTAAACGATTACACTAGATTTAAAGAATTTACACCGCTTACGGGCAACATCTTCAAGTTGGACACTCATGTTGTGATGGTTTATTTTCTATTGCCTCATGCTGTATTACTCAATGCTCTGTTGCTTCATGTTGTACTGCCTCATGTTGTAATGTCTCATGTATTGCCTCATGTTATAATGTTTTATGTTGTATTGCCACATGCTGCATTACTTAATCCTGTATAGCATTTTCTATTGCCTCATGCTGTATGGTGCTGTTTACAGAATTGGAACGAATCCAGCAATTCAGCAGTAAATGCACTGCTGTTGTTCTATTTGTTGGACTAATGGTTTTTGGCATCTGTTCTGCCATAAGGAGTGCAATAATGTTCAGAAGAAGTGCTATAAAGAAGATGAGGGAAGAGTTTGCGAAGAAGGAAAAGGATGGGAGGAAGTATCGATGAGATAAGAGAAGTACGAGGAGTAGAGTGGGAAAGAAACATCAAGAATAAGGAAAAAATAAGGAATGAGGAAGAATAATCAGTGGAGGAGAGAACTAAGGAGGTTCATGATAAGAAGAAGGAAAGATGGAGGTTGAATTCACTGGACGGAAAAAAAAGAATGGTGGAAAGATGAGAAATGAGGAAGCAGAAAAGATCGACATAGAAACAGGGAGTATTGAGAGGGTAAAGTAGGAGGGGAAGGGAAAGGCGATAAGAAAAACGATAACTGAGTAAGACAGAACAAAAAATTGGGAGGAAGCTGCAGTGGACAGAAGAGCATAGAGAATTGAAAAAGCAGAAATTGTAAAATGGATGAGAGGAGAAAAATACTGATATACTAAGATACTGATGAGAGAAGAGGTTGGTACTGATATACTAAGTGATCAGTGATGAGGAGATTTGATAAGAGTGAGAGAAAGGAAGAAAGAGAAAAATGAAAAAATTCTTTATTAGGTGGAGTTAGGACTTTTAAGTCCTCTCTACCACTCAACCTCTCAGAGAAGAGAGTGTGAAGAGAAAAGGAACATGAAGAAAAGGTGGGGATTGAAAGGTGAAGGAGAGGAGGAGCTGGACGAGAAGAAAAATCAAAATTTCACGAAAATGTGAAGATGGAGAAAAGGGAACTGAGGAAATGGAGGAAATGACAAAGATTCAATGGACCAGATGATTCCCATGCTTTGAACGATGTTAAATAGTAATAAAGGTTATATCCCTAATTACTGCATCCCTGTTGAGGTTTTTATTTGTAACAGTTTCCATTTCCACTACTTCTTCCACTACTACTTCTTCTTCTTCTTCTTCTTCTTCTTCTTCTTCTTCTTCTTCTTCTTCTTCTTCTTCTTCACAGTTTTCTCCTTCTTTTTCATTTTACTTTGCTTCTTTCTCACTTCTTCATCATCTTCTTCATATTTCACTCCTCTCTTGCTTTTTCAACATTCCCCCATCCCTCTGCATTCTCATCCTAGCTTACCTAACATTTTTTGCCTAAATTTCCTCAGTTTTCCAAATTATTCCTCACCATGAGAATGCCTCACACAATAACTAATTGAATTAGGACTGTGAGCACCTTAATACCTGTAATAAAACGGTGGCGTGTATCTTGTTATAAATGAAACGATCGTGCAACTGAGTGTGGGTAATAAATTATTGCCAGTTAACTCGTCTATTACTTCAATAGTATAGCGCGACATGTGTGATTAATTCGGTCATTGTTTTCCCGAAAGCTGGCGACAAAAGAGCGAAAATGGAACAAAAGAGCACGAAAATAAGGAGTAAGGAATAAAAAGAGCACGTTTTCTTCTTCTTAAGCTATTTCTATTTTCTCCTTCCTCTTCTTCTGCATGCTGTTGTCTCACGTTCCCTTACTTCCCTCCTTCTCTAGGCACCTTTAACGTTTCTTGTAGCCTGGATTCATAGCTTGCTAACACTTCCTGATCATAAATGTGAAAAATCTGGTGAGGCGCACTCACATAACTTTCATGGCCATTATGAAAATGTCGGCAAAAACCGGCTCGTGTGTCTCCGGCGTATGAATCGAGTTTTCGAAAATAGAATTTGAAATTGATCAGCTGACAAGATCAATTGTGCTACTTTTTCCAGTGAATGATCCAATAGGACCAACAGTCTGTTACCTCTCACATTAAGTTTGCATTTGAATAATCACATTTTCTCGAATTTCGAGCTTATTTACAATTTCAGGTGAAAATGTTACTGATCATTATTTGTAAAGATTTCCATGATGAATCTTTTCCGCTTAAAATTGTTCTTGAAATTGAATCTGGAGCCTGATAATTGAGATCTAAAATCAAACTTTGCATAGATGAGATGGAGCTCCTGAAATTTCACACATATGGACTTGTGACAGTTGATAGAACTTATCAATGACTATTCTAGGTATGAATTTGATCAACATTTTTGAAGCCTTTTTTGAGAAAATTGCGTAAAACCCTGTTTTTGTCATCATTTTCACCATTTAAGCCACCATCTTGAATTGCATTCAATCGAAATTGTTCGTGTCGGATCCTTATATAGTGTAAGGACCTCAAGTTCCAAATTTCGAGTCATTCCGTTAATTGGGAGATGAGATATCGTTTACACAGACGCACAATACACTCATACACACAAACACACATACAGACCAATACCCAAAAACCACTTTTTTGAACTCAGGGGACCTTAAAACGTATAGAAACTTACAAATTAGGGTACCTTAATTTTTTCCGGAAAGCAATACTCTCCTTACCAATGGTAATAGGGCAAGGAAAGTAGAATAAATATTGTATAGGTATACATTTCTCTGTCAATATTGAAAATGTATGACATCAAAAGGAGCCTGTTAATTTAATTGTTCATAAACTGACTTTTGCCAATGCAATTAATTTGTTTGTGACAATAAAACATTCTTGATTCTTGAATTTGGTCAATGTTCATCCAACCTTCTTCCTCTTTGGTTAACAGATTCACAAATTTTATGTATGGTACTCGCTTTTCCTGTAACGTATACAGTATTTCTGGAAACTAATGAATTTGAGTAGTTGTTAAATGTTGGAATCTGATACGTTGAGATCTTGGGCTATTTTCATGATTTATACATAAACATACACGGCATTGAACTCAAGACATAAATTCAATGTTCCCATGTTGATAGATAGGCATATAGAGATATATGGATGTTCGACATATGAATACAGATATATGATTAGTAGTTTAGATCACGTTGAAAACATCGAGATCTAGATATCAACCCGATTCCAAACTCTAAGCATAAATCCAACAAAACTATTTAGATTATATTGACAATATCGAAACATATAGATATCGAACGGATTCTAGACATAAATTCAACGTTTTTATGATGATGAATACAGAAATACTGTATAGATATACATTACGACATATACAATACGACATTAGAATACAAACATAAAATAAACATATATCTTTGGATCATGTTCACGATATCGATATATGGATATCGACCTAATTCGAGAAATAAACCCAACAGATTCATTCTGATAAGCGTATGATCAACAAACAAGATGGGACAGATTTTTACTATCTCGAAAGCTTGTGATATCACTTTCACCATTGGCATGAGGGAATTTTTATGAATTCCTCGATAGCAGGGGACTCATTTCATCTCTCCTTCTCAACTGTTACCCCCTCCACCCATTTCCTCATCACTTGGTGGTATTCTCCCCACCCCAAAAAATTTGGATTGTTGTCAGAGCATCTGTTGCCTAGAAATTGGCCTGTAAAACAACACTGAATTGAGTCATTCCTATTCGGTCCCGAAATTACTACAGGCCTGATACGAATGCAATGTAAAACTCTGTATAAGTTACAAAAACTCAGAAGTGGTGGAATGAAGAAGCTTGTGAGGAGGAAACAGGAAGTTATGGTGACAGAGGAAGAGAGAAGGGAGGTGGGAATAAGGGAGAATGAGATTGGAATAGCATAGAATTGGAATGAAGAAAAAGCGAGTTGTGGAGGAAGACATTAGGAAATTATTGTGATGGATAAAGATGGTGGAGAAGGGGAGGAGGTGAGATGAAGGGGAAGAAGGTTGAGATGAAGGAGGAGAAGAAGAAGAAGAAGAAGAAGAAGAAGAAGAAGAAGAAGAAGAAGAAGAAGAAGAAGAAGAAGAAGAAGAAAAAGAAGAAGAAGAAGAAGAAGAAGAAGAAGAAGAAGGGGGAGTGATGAAGGATCAGGAGGAGAAGGAGAAGGATGAGAAGGAGAAAAGGTGGAGGAGGACTATGAGGAGGACGACGACGAGGAGGAGGAGAAATCAGTGAAGAAGAAGAAGAAGAAAAAGGAATATTGATTGATGATTATTTGCCTTAATTAGGTCGGAGTTAGGACTCTTAGTTCTCTCTGCCAAAAGTCCCTAAATATATGGGATAATAAGAGAAAGAGTGAGATGATACAAAAAGGGAGAGGCGAAGAAAGAGGGAAAAGGGGAAAATAGTAAGCTTATGAATTAAATAGTGATGATGAAAGATGGGGAAGTCTGGTAAAGCTAAAGAGGTGAATTATTCCTGGACAGGAAAGAATGTACCGTACTAACAGAAAAATATACAGCAGGAAGACGATTCTGATACCAGGAATTTCAATGCTCATTGAAGTTGAACATTCTACTGTTTGAACGACATAAATCATTCCAGATACTTATGACAACATAAATCTCCGAAATGATACGTTCATTCAACTTAATAGTAAGATAATAATATTGCACTGTATAATAATGAGATAACCAGCAAAAATATTCCATTAACCGATCTCAAACTCAGGGTAATTCAACCATAATAGACGGGCTCTAAATAAACACTATCTTCATCTTCCGGTGGATTAAATACGACGTATTCCTATCATGAATTCATAATACAGTGCAGTATTTGTAAAGCGTAGAATGTATCCCACGTAAGAATCTGCATGCATTCCTGTATGTAAGTAATAATCTACAATAATATATAGTATGTTCGTTCACAGCATGTATGTACTAAAATTTGCTTTGTATTATGTACTACAACTTAGTACATATCATCTTCTAGTAAAATTCATGTTTGAATTCCAGTATACAGCGCTGGAAAACTGTATTTTCCCTCTCCGAGGGAAACCGGAAAACTTTGCTAGGAAAAATACTGCCAACAATATATGGGTTTGTTATGAATTTAAATTGAAAAATTACTTCAACAGATATTGGCAAGATCCCTCGTCTATGATGAGATTCAAAATAATGTCAGTATTGGTTGAATGGGATAATTGATGTTGTTATCTATAGAGAATGCTGTCAGTTTAAAATTGAATTACACTATGATGAACTTGTTGATTGAATCACTCACTTGCTTTGGAATTGGGGCGAAAATTCAGTATTCTATGGATTTTTATTGGAGAAGCGATTGTCTGTCAGCTGCAGAGTGTGTTTCGAATGACAACGTTTGGAACGATTTTCTAGTTGTAGTTATATTTTTGAATAAGTTTCACTCTTTTCCGATAAAGTTTCGTGGATCTTCCAGAATATATCCTGCAGAATCCATTTTCAAATAATGGGGCTACAACCAACCATCTCTGTCCTTCCAAAATTCGACGAAAAGCTTGAATAAAGTTTGCACATTCTAACTATCAATCAAGTAAAGATTCAGTGAAGATCATCCATCAAGATTCTCCAAGATCATCCATCAAGATTCTTCAAGATCATCCATCAAGATTCTTCAAGATCATCCATCAATGCATAATTGTGAATGTGTAGTTTGAATGGCATGTGGGAAATGGCATGTTTCATAGGATGACGACCAGCACTTTTCAAGCATGGTTATTTCAACACTTTCAACCAGGAATTTTAGAAAGTTGTGCACGTGGTAATTGAGGATTTTTGACAAGCATGTGGCAAAACTAATATTCTGAGAGGTCAATGACAAGCCTCAATTGGAATTTAAAGACCTTTTTGTAATTGAATAAATAATGAAATATCAAGGGTAATGTAAATAATGATCACTAAAGCTGTATTTTGATACCGGTAATCCATATTATATGTTACATTACTCATGAGTATTAGGTAGGCTGTTTCTTATAATATAGGGTAGTGCACTACAAATAATTATGTATTAAATTTTTTAATTTTTACTGTAGACTACAATTTATTACTTTATGTGATTGATGTTATGTTACTATGTCACATTTGAATTTAGATTGATGTATTTGGCACTTGTGAATTTGATGCATTTATTCTCATTTTTGTATTGTTTGTTTTGTATTGGTTTTGATGTAATATTGATGTATATATTCATATTATCGGAGTTGATTAAATCTTTAAGAGAGTAAAGAATTATTGTATGTCTTGTTAAAGAATCAGTTTCATAGCTGAGAGTCAGGGAAGATAATTTTTTTCTTGAATGAGCTTCAGCCTATTTTTTTATTACAAACTCTAGATTATTATTCCTCTGAAAGAGAACTGCGAGTAATTAATAAAGTTTGAAGTAGAGTCCCCAATATTGTTAAATACTGGAAAGATAAATATTGGCAAGTAGTGGTGGTAGTCACAGATCCCTTATGAAGAGGAACCCCACACATGAGCGACAGGTTGACACATTAGGCTATATATGGAGGAACGAGAACGTCCCAAGCCAGTCTTGAAGAATTGGTCATTGAGAGGTGTCAAGTGTCCTGTGTTGAGGTATTCTCTGGGATTGGCAAACAGCAGCATCAGATGTCACAATTCATAGGAGAGTGACGTGATCAAGCTACAGTGAGTCTTATCATCAGTTTTATTCTTGACACATACTAGGATTTCAATTATTGATCTGTGACTCCACTAAAGCCAAAAATAGCAACAACCTTCCAGTTTCCTTTTTCAAGTAGGGTTTAACAAAGAATTATTAGTAATTTCAGAGGAAGAGTTTTTATTCAATTCCATAGATTTCAAATTTATTTTAAATTATTGCTTTTGAATTTCAGTTTTGAACATTTCTTGAAAGATTTAAATTCTATTGATAATTGTATATATTGATTTTAATTACTCACTAGCATTTCTTGGATTCTATGTTATTATCAAATTCAAATTGAAAACTTCATTTTCAATTTTTAAATTGATTACATTTTTGAGTAAATTTAGTTTTGAAGCTCTATTCATATTTAATTTTCTCTCATTTGTGAGGCTTCTCAGCATTATTGCAACTTTATTTCATTTTCGTCTATTTGAATTCTCAATATAGTTTAGCAATAACTGATTGATTTCTTGTTTTATTCAACAAATCCCAAATTCACGACCCAGAGTGAGAGTTTCAGGTTATGTTTATTTATATTTTATCATTTTACTAGTATTTATCTATCAACTATTATTTTCCTAGTCAAAAAGGACTGGGTGGCGCCCATACAGAAACCATTATATTGGCAAATTATCCATTGAATTTAATGAATTACTCATTATATGATTATTTTTAATTTCAAGTACTTTATGTAAAGAGCAAGTAGACGAAGAGCTCAAATTGTCGCCGCCAACGTGAGGCATTGATTCTTATGTTAATCAATCGGATTTGTTGATTAAAGCAAAAGTTTTTTTGTTTTTGAATTTCCCTTAGTATTTATTTTTAGTGTCTAATCTATATCTCTTTCATATTGTTTATTATTGGATTAATTACGCTTATTATGCGTTTATTATGACATGTTCTTGTGGTAGTTCTTGTGTTCTTGTGTAGGCTATATATATTCTTGTGTTAAACTTGTGTAGTGGGGTAGAATATTCTTAAGTCAGTGCTGGGAATTATAATTGGTTAAGTTATAGTGAAAGTTTATCTTCATCAGTGGGCTCTATAGTACCTAGTGATATAGGACATGTATTTTAGGGTATGTTAGTTTATAATTTGAGAAATAGGCGTATTATTAATTCTGAAACCGAAATGGCTGATAGCGAGGGAAATCTTAATGAACAGTATACTGAAACTAGCGAGGGATATTCAGGTGACAGCAGCCCGGTAGATTCAGATAATTTAGAAGATAATTCTGAAGCCTCTAATGACCAAGTAGGGATGGGAGCAGTTAATGATCCTCACACGACTCAAACCCATGACTCAACTAGCGAGGGAAAAGAGGACCCATTGAAAATAATCATGGCAGGGTTAAAAGAAGAGTTAGGTGCCTTATTTCAACAAAATAGAAGAGAAATAGCAGTGAAATTGGACGAAAACAGGAAAGAGATTCAAGAAGTTTCCAAAGAGGTAAAAAATTTACAATCTCTCAAAACAATTGTTGAGAAGATACAAAAAGATGTAGGTTTTCTAGAGAAGAAGATTGAGAATAAGATTGTAGAAAAAACGGAAGAAATTCGTAATGAAATTTCTAAGAAAATCTCAGTAATTGAAAACACCGTTGAAAAAGTTGACGCGAGAATAACAACAGAGATTGCTTCAGTTAGAAGAGAATTGTCTGCAAAAACCGTGGAGATTGACAATGAGGCGTTAAAAAGAGTAGAACAAAGATTAGACGAGTTCCAGCAAGAGAAAAATAGGATTTGTGATACTCTAGAAATAGTCAGGAACAGACCTATTGTTGTAAATACGAATTGCCGTGGATTTGATGACGTTCCTAAGTTCGACAAATTCCGCGAGAATCCTATACAATTTCTCATAAAAATTAAGGAATATCTCCAACGAAACAGTCGTGAATCTTGGGCAGAACAGGCCGGTGTGATGGAGAAATCATTCGACAATCAGGAGGCAGCGTGGTGGATGATTGTGCAAACGACTATCACAACGTTTGAAGTATTTGAGGAGAAGTTTAAAGCAAAATTCTGGAATGAGAAAATACAGGATACTGTGAGAGATAGGATGAAAAATGGAAAATTTGTGAGAGGGAGAAAGTTGAATGCTAATGAGTATTTCATCAAACAAGTACTCATTGCACGAAATTTGGAACCAGCAATGTCAGAAGAAGAAATTATTGTAAAACTTGCTAAACACTACGGAGTAGGCTTGGAGAGTGCCAGATTTAATAGAAATATTAAAACGGTTGAGAACATGGAGCGGTTACTAGAAGAATGGACTGAACAGAACATTGATGCTGATCAGAAAGGTTTGAAAGAGGCTGGGAAAAAGGAGAACAAGATCGCCAATCAGAATTCGATGGAACGAAGCAACCAAAGCCCGAAGTTTGAGAGAAGGAATTACGACAATCAACAGGAACAAAGGCAGAATGATAATCGACAGGATAGAAGGAATTATGGTAATCAGAATTACAACCATAATAATCATTTCAATGGAGGTGGAAGAGGTGGAAGATGGAACTCGAACTATCACGAGGATCGGCGAAATAATGATTACCAGCAGAGTCGGAGAAATAATGGTGAAAGGAATCATAATAGAAGCAATGAGGATGTAAATAAGGATGATAAAACGGGAACCGCGAAAGTAGCTGAGAGCAACAAGACAAAAAACTAATTAATGTACCTGTGAGAGCCCGATCGCAGTGTCAAAAAGGTGGAGAAGGGCGACAAGAAAACTCTACGTCTACCCCATTAAGAAATTATACTGTAAATAGTATAGGAATAAGAACAACGACGGACATAGAAGAAGAATTATTAGATGAATATATTTCTGTAAATAAATTGATAGATGATAAACTAGCTAGAGCACTAATGTTGAATGTAAAAATAGGAAGCAAAAACATGAAAGTATTAATTGATACAGGATCAGCTGTTTCAATATTAACGAGAAGTAAATTGGAGGAGATAGAGAAAGAGACAGGAGAATTGAGACATCTTCCTGCGACTGGAATTTCTATTATTGGTGTTACGGGAATTAGAGCTAAGAAGATAACAAAGCAAGTTTTGATAGATATTTTTGTAAATAATAAACGCATGCCAACGAATTTCTTAGTTGTAGATAATTTGAATATAGAAATGATAATTGGAACGGACACGCTGAAATTGTACAGAGGATTAGTTAATATTGACACAGAGGAAATACGATTGTATATAGATGGAGAGTGGGTAACGGCGAAGCTTGAACAATTGACAGATGAAGAGCGAGAGATAGTAGCCAGTTGTCGAGTTGACATTCAAAGAAACGAGGAAGACAATAGGTGGAAGGACTTTTTAGAAGGGCAGGTAGACAGGGCGAGAGAGAACTATTCGAACATTGACCCTCAACCACTGTTAAGAATACTAGAACATCACAAATCAGTATTCAGAGAACAGATAGGTTGTGTAAAAGATTTTGAATATAGATTAGAGATAACAACTGATAAGAAATTCGTATGTAGAGCGTATCCCGTACCGAATTCTAAGAAGGAGGCAGTGAGAGCAGAATTGGAGCATATGAAAAAACAGGGTATCATTGAAGAATGTAACTCGGAATTTATCAATCCATTAGTGATCGTCGACAAAAAAGATGGATCAATTAGATTATGTGTCGACGCACGTAGTCTTAACAATGTTCTAGTAAAAGATCACACGACTCCACACACAATTGATAATATTCTTCAACGTTTCCACAATAGAAAATATTTCAGCAGTATTGACCTCAAAAGTTCTTTTTGGCAAATAAAGCTCACGGAAGATTCGAAGAAATTCACAGCTTTTAGATTTGAAGGTAGGGTATTCTGTTTTCAACGACTCCCTTTTGGATTATCTGTTTCAACGGCGGGACTCGTCAGAGCAATGCAGAAAGTCTTAGGGGATAAGCTCTCAGATAAAGTCATTATCTATGTTGATGATCTTCTAATTATGACTGAGAGTTATGAAGAACATTTGGAAATATTAGCTAAGGTGTTAGAAGAGTTGAAAATAAATGGAATGACGGTAAACATTGAAAAATCGAAGATACTGAGAAAAGAAGTGCTATTTTTAGGGCATATTGTTTCACAGGAGGGAATAAGAATGAATGAGGCTCGTGTAGAAGCGATAAAAAATTTTCCCAGTCCAAAGAACAAGAAGGGACTACAAAGTTTTCTTGGTATGTGCAATTTTTATCGCCGATTTCAAGATAAATATGCAGAGGCTACGGTACCGTTTAAACACGTTTTGAGTAGCAAGAATACCTGGAGATGGGGACCACAGGAGGAACAAGCATTCCAGGACATAAAAGATAAATTCTTGGAAAGTGTCATGCTAAAACATCCAGACTTTAATAAACCGTTCATTATCACGTGTGATGCTAGTGGATTTTCGCTAGGCGGTTATCTATCACAAATTAATGATGAAGGAGAAGAGCAAGTGATAAGCTTTGCGAGTAAGACTCTTAATAAACAAGAAATCAATTACAGCACAACGGAGAAAGAACTGTATAGTGTAGTTTTTTGTTGTATAAAATTCCGAGAGTATATACTTGGAAACGATCTAACCGTCAGAACAGACCACCGAGCAATTACGTTTCTGAAATCATGTCGTTTGCCAGCGGGAAGATTGACAAGATGGTCATTACTACTAGCCGCTTACAACATCAAATGGGAATTTTTAAAAGGTTCTTTGAATAAGGCCGCTGACTGTCTATCAAGAGGTAATGCTGAAATCGCACAACAATTAGCAGAAGACAAGACGTATGAAGTTTATCGGCTCAAAATTGAGAGTACTGACTTGAGACGGAAAATGAAGAACATAAAGTCCTATCAACAAGATGATGAAAGTAGTAAAGAGATTATTCAATTACTACAGCAAGGAAATGAGGAGGTAGAAAAGCATCATCGTATCAGCGACGGAGTTCTATTCAGCCGAGTGGACCGGAAGCAAGAGAACTGGAAACTCCACGTTCCCAAGGTATTAGAAGAGCAGTTGATAATCGAGTATCACAAAATGCTAGGACATACAGGAGTTAACAAAATTTATCATGCTTTGAGAGAATCTTGTTTTTTCAAGAAGATGTATAAGAAAATCTATGCATTAGTAACAACATGTGACCTATGCCAAAAAGCCAAGTCAACCAATAGAAAACAAGCTGGACTCATGAAATGCATATTACCAGATAAAAAGTTACATCAAGTATTTGCCGATGTTTGTGGACCATTACCAAAGGCGAGATTTGGAAATGAATTTATATTCATTATGCATGATGCTTTCACTAAATATACAAAATTGTATGCAGTGAAACGATCTACAGCAAAGCAATTACTTGTCAAGGTACGGCAGTTCATAGATGAAATTGGGATCCCAGAATATCTTATTACGGATCATGGCACATATTTTGTGGGACGAGTATGGGTTGAAGAAATGAAACGTTTAAACATAAAAAATCGTTTAACGTCGGTATGGCACCCAAAAAGTAATGTTTCAGAGAGGCAATTGAAGGAAATGGGCACCCTACTCAGAATAATGTGTCATGAAAAACATAGTAAGTGGTATGATAATTTGAATAGAGTAGAAGAGATAATGAATAGCATTTATCATGAAAGTATAGGTATGACGCCAATGCAAGCTATGTTTGGTAAAAAACCGGACAGACCACTGGAGGAATGGCTTAAATTTCCAGATGACAAACAATCAACGATGATGACAGAATCTCAACGAACAGTTTTGCTACGAAGTCGACTTGAAGAGATGGCGCAAAAACGTAAAAGAAGACACGACAAAACTATTACAAAGCCAGTCGAGTACAAAGCAGGAGATTTGGTCTTACTGAAAAAGACAAACTTGTCAAACAAAGAAGACAAGATTATCTCAAAACTTTGTTTGAAATATGAAGGACCATTTTGTGTTTTGCAAAAGAAATCAGAAAATTGTTACACGATAAACACAATTGATGGCAATTTAGTGGGCTCTTATAATGTGGAACGCTTGAAGCCATACAAACATACAAATAGCGTGCAGATAGAGCATAAGTTGAAGGATGGAATAGGAATATGAATATGATTAATTAGTACCTATGTATTGAGTGGAAATCATATGATTGCTGGACTGAGTAGGTAATTGTATGATGGAAACTCAGTACAAACGGAGTATCATGTATATATCATGCCTCAATATATTGTAGTTGTATATAATATATAGCTTTGTGAATAAAATTAATCATGAATAATAGTGAGAGCTACAGTCTATACATGCCATCATCGATGACGACAATCGGCAATACATCTTGTTGATGAAAGGGGAAGTAGTTGTGTGAGGTCATTATCATTTTCTTTTGTGTATATTGTAGAGGGTTAGTTTTTTGTTCCTTTTGCGTGATAGTTTTTTTCAAGAAAGATTACTGACTAACTTTTGACTTATTAGACTACAGAACATTTTTTTTACTATTATTGATTAATTGTGTACACGTTTATAGGAATCACGTTTTGTATAATTTTTGTGTAAATTTATTTTCATGCATATTTTACCATTTATGTAATCTGATATAACATGCCTTTATTTTGTTTTGCACATCATTTCCAAAGAAAATAATATCCAAAAAGCGAGGGATTTTGCACCAAATATGCTACCCTACCGTGGGTGAATGACCTCTCCAACATTCAATTTCAGGGTGGTCATTAATTTCGAAGCCTTCTCCTCAATTTTGAGGAGACCTATTTAGCATTTCCAGGTATTAAGACAACCAGAGGATCAGAAAGGACAGGCCCATTGTTAGAACGCATGCATGAATGCATAATTGTGAATGGCATGTGGGAAATGGCATGTTTCATAGGATGACGACCAGCACTTTTCAAGCATGGTTATTTCAACACTTTCAACCAGGAATTTTAGAAAGTTGTGCACGTGGTAATTGAGGATTTTTGACAAGCATGTGGCAAAACTAATATTCTGAGAGGTCAATGACAAGCCTCAATTGGAATTTAAAGACCTTTTTGTAATTTAATAAATAATGAAATGTCAAGGGTAATGTAAATAATGATCACTAAAGCTGTATTTTGATACCGGTAATCCATATTATATGTTACATTACTCATGAGTATTAGGTAGGCTGTTTCTTATAATATAGGGTAGTGCACTACAAATAAATATGTATATAAAGACAATCAATATAAAATTACAATGATTAATTTAGACTGAAATGTATTAATACTTCATGTAATTGATGTTATGTTACTATGTCACATTTGAATTTAGATTGATGTATTTGGCACTTGTGAATTTGATGCATTTATTCTCATTTTTGTATTGTTTGTTTTGTATTGGTTTTGATGTAATATTGATGTATATATTCATATTATCGGAGTTGATTAAATCTTTAAGAGAGTAAAGAATTATTGTATGTCTTGTTAAAGAATCAGTTTCATAGCTGAGAGTCAGGGAAGATAATTTTTTCTTGAATGAGCTTCAGCCTATTTTTTTATTACAAACTCTAGATTATTATTCCTCTGAAAGAGAACTGCGAGTAATTAATAAAGTTTGAAGTAGAGTCCCCAATATTGTTAAATACTGGAAAGATAAATATTGGCAAGTAGTGGTGGTAGTCACAGATCCCTTATGAAGAGGAACCCCACACATGAGCGACAGGTTGACACATTAGGCTATATATGGAGGAACGAGAACGTCCCAAGCCAGTCTTGAAGAATTGGTCATTGAGAGGTGTCAAGTGTCCTGTGTTGAGGTATTCTCTGGGATTGGCAAACAGCAGCATCAGATGTCACAATTCATAGGAGAGTGACGTGATCAAGCTACAGTGAGTCTTATCATCAGTTTTATTCTTGACACATACTAGGATTTCAATTATTGATCTGTGACTCCACTAAAGCCAAAAATAGCAACAACCTTCCAGTTTCCTTTTTCAAGTAGGGTTTAACAAAGAATTATTAGTAATTTCAGAGGAAGAGTTTTTATTCAATTCCATAGATTTCAAATTTATTTTAAATTATTGCTTTTGAATTTCAGTTTTGAACATTTCTTGAAAGATTTAAATTCTATTGATAATTGTATATATTGATTTTAATTACTCACTAGCATTTCTTGGATTCTATGTTATTATCAAATTCAAATTGAAAACTTCATTTTCAATTTTTAAATTGATTACATTTTTGAGTAAATTTAGTTTTGAAGCTCTATTCATATTTAATTTTCTCTCATTTGTGAGGCTTCTCAGCATTATTGCAACTTTATTTCATTTTCGTCTATTTGAATTCTCAATATAGTTTAGCAATAACTGATTGATTTCTTGTTTTATTCAACAAATCCCAAATTCACGACCCAGAGTGAGAGTTTCAGGTTATGTTTATTTATATTTTATCATTTTACTAGTATTTATCTATCAACTATTATTTTCCTAGTCAAAAAAGACTGGGTGGCGCCCATACAGAAACCATTATATTGGCAAATTATCCATTGAATTTAATGAATTACTCATTATATGATTAATTTTAATTTCAAGTACTTTATGTAAAGAGCAAGTAGACGAAGAGCTCAACGTTCAAATAGATCATTTTCCAGCGCTCAATTCATTCGAAATGCTGTCTCGAAACTTAAACATAACCCAGACAGGCAGAATTTGAGAATCATTTGTTGGATTGTTACTGGAATTTGGAACGTGTTGCAGTTTGGATCAATTGTTGATCAGTCACAAGAGAAAATTTTCAAACTCAAGCGATTTCAGAGATCATACTATTCGTGACCCATTTACTACTGACACCTACTGGCATAATTTGGAACTAAGTCTTAATAATTTGTTGACCAATCATGAAAGAGTAGGCGGGCATGATCCGCAATTCACATCACACAGTATCTAGTCTAGTGGTAGAATTTGAAACCACGTTATGACAGAGAGGAAATAATATTGCACCTCCACTATATTTTCTCTAAAATTATGTTTCAGTTTCTACCAATCAGGAGACAGTGATGAATATGATTGAGCATCCATTAGTAATTCATAATATCATGAAATGAACCATCTATGGCCGGGTTGCACAAAAGCTTGTTAAATCTTAATCGAAATCGAATGTTAGGATAAACTATCAGACAAGCCTTCTTCACAAAAAACCCTCTCTGATCAATTCACGTGGAATAATCATGATGAAAATTTCACAGGTTTTCAAGCAGCTTGGTCTATATCTCTTCGTATATCAACAATCTGTTTAGGTTTTTTCTAGGGGCACTAGAGAAAATTGACAATAATTCACTTTTGACGTGACAAGGTCTTATAAATTGGTTTGCCGGGTGACACTTCAAGAAACTGCGTTACGTTCCCACGTTATGCGCTCACAATGAGAGCGAGTGAGAGCGTTCGTTTCGGTTCACGGTCGTCTGGAAAGAGCACGAATAGGAGCAGTGGCGAGCAACGCAGCAGCAACCACTGAACTCTATACTAACGTATAGAGTATTTAGTATAACGTAGTTAGTATAGAGTTCACTGGCAGCAACCCGAAGGCATTCACCTGGAGAGAGAGTGAAATGGAGCAATCTCCTGCGACTGCGCCACTACTTAGTGAATAGGCTATGTGAATAAGTATTTAAGTGAATAGGTATAAGTGTAAGTATAATAGGTATAAGTGAATAGGTTATGTTGTAGTAATCACAATGTTGTGGTAGTTTTCAATCACAAAAGTAGTATAAATCGTTTCTCAGCCAATAATAATTTATTTAACTTGAAAAAATGAGCGCTACTTGCTATGTAAAAAATTGAATCGAGCACAGTTAGCCCGCCTAAGAGCGAGAGAGACAGAGTGTTTTTGTTGAGGATGTGTGAAGGTAAAAATAAAATTTTGTTAATATGAAATTCAGTGCGAGATTCTTTGTATAAATTAATGTTTTAAATATAATTCTTTGTATAAATAAATGTTTTAAATTGTTACTATTATCTCATCCTTCTTCCTACTTTAGGAATGAATATTCACATTAAAATTATTTTACCACTCAAAGTCGTTGTCACGTAGAACTTTCGCCCGTATACCAACTTTACAGGCAACTATTAGACAACAGCTTCTAAAATTCTATGAGTGCAATGATAATCATTATTATCATCCAAAAGACTTTCACCTTCTCCAGTACTTCTACAGTTCTTGAACACATCACGTGTAGTAGTACCATGATACTATCAGTTAGTGCTGTGTTAGTGCCTAGAGATACACTTATGTTCATAGTTATTGTTTTCATCTTCCGTACTGGAAGTTATAATGGAACCCTTAGAAAAAAGGAGAGAGGATAACTGAAGTTGTCTCTACTCGTAACAGTTGTTACATCAAAATGGCGTCATTGGTTTTAGTGATGACAACTACACTTATTATTACCCACATTATTGTAGGTATGATGGAACATTCCTGGTTCAAGAGTTTCGATTAAAAAACATGATTGCTGGGACTAGTTTTACTCAATGGAAATGTTTTCCGGGTTTCATGAATTTCTTACAAATATGGAGAGTAGCCTGCATAAAAGACTATTATGCTATAATGTAATAATTAGAGAATAATGGGAAAAGCGAGCGAGAGTAAGAGAGAGAGTGTGATAGAGTGAGAGTGTGATCCCACACCACATTGAAATCACGCCTACACATATTGAATATTCCTTATTTTCTGTTCAAATTGTCTTCACTTCGACAAAGCTATAATTTGAACACTATGGTACATAGATAACTAATAGGAAATTAACGTAAAACAGTTAAATGGTTCGATAATAAATAAATCTATGAAGTTTTAGAGCGATTCCACAAAATCTGGTTACTTCAATATTGAGTTGGCTATTGGAGGATCAACTCTCAATTTCAAGAATGAGAAGAACAGAAGGGACAGGAGAAGAGGTAAAGGAAGAATAACGTAAGATGAAGAAGGAGACAAGAATGAAGAATGGGAAGAGTAATAAAAGGAGAATTGATTTGAAAGAAGCATGATGAGGAAGATCTGGAAAAAAAGAAGAAGTAGGAGAAAAAAGAAGAAGTAAGAGAAGAAAAAGAAGAAGAAGAAAAAGAAGAAGAAAAAGAAGAAGAAGAAGACAGGAGAAGAAGAAAAAGAAGCAGAAGAAGAAGATGAAGGAGAAAGCGGAGAAGATACCATGTCTATTGGCAGTGTTTAATTTGACTTACAGCTGCTACTTTGAGTTGAGTGTACAGCACTACTTTCCACACCTGCTGCCTTTCGAGACAAGACAAGAGAAAGGGAAAGAAATGGTAAGGGAAAGTTGAAGAAGAAGAAAAGGGAAAGGTAAGCAATGTGTTGCTCCCTGAGCAAATATCTGTGTGTGTCCCTCTTCTAACCCCTGACCCATTTTTGACCTCTTTACTTTTATTTTCGCTTTCGTTTCATTTCCTGGCGACTGTTGTGATTATTTGGGGTCTGCCACATGCCACAGTAATGGCTCCGCTCTTTGCACTTGACTTGGAATTTTCTACCTCTTATTTCTTCCTTCGTTTTTACTATTTTTGTCTACTCTATGTTCTCGTTTCTATTCCAGTTTTGGCCTAGGTGCGTCTTCATATTCGGTACATCTGTTGTTGTAGGTAATTACATTTTGACGTGACAACGTCTTATAAATTGGTTTGCCGGGTGACACTTCAAGAAACTGCGTTACTTTTTGTGTAGTTGAGAAGTTGATATTGTGGTAATTATTCATATTGAATGAAAAAAGACTAAGAAATTGTCAAAAAACCACTGATTTATTGATAATTAGAAAGACCGGTTTCGGTTATTACACCATTGTCAATCTCTGATAAACTAAAACTGTTTTAGTTTTGAGTTTTAGTTTATCAGAGATTGACAATTAGATTTATTGATAATTAGAAAGACCGGTTTCGGTTATTACACCATTGTCAATCTCTGATAAACTAAAACTGGTTTAGTTTTGAGTTTTAGTTTATCAGAGATTGACAATGGTGTAATAACCGAAACCGGTCTTTCTAATTATCAATAAATCAGTGGTTTTTTGACAATTTCTTAGTCTTTTTTCATTCAAACTGCATTACGTTCCCACGTTATGCGCTCAAAATGAGAGCGAGTGAGAGCGTTCGTTTCGGTTCACGGTCGTCTGGAAAGAGCACGAATAGGAGCAGTGGCGAGCAACGCAGCAGCAACCCGAAGGCATTCACCTGGAGAGAGAGTAAAACGGAGCAATCTCCTGCGACTGCGCCACTACTTAGTAAATAGGTTATGTGAATAAGTATAAGTGAATAGGTATAAGTGTAAGTATAATAGGTATAAGTGAATAGGTTATGTTGTAGTAATCACAATGTTGTGGTAGTTTTCAATCACAAAAGTAGTATAAATCGTTTCTCAGCCAATAATAATTTATTTAACTTGAAAAAATGAGCGCTACTTGCTATGTAAAAAATTGAATCGAGCACAGTTAGCCCGCCTAAGAGCGAGAGACAGAGTGATTTTGTTGAGGATGTGTGAAGGTAAAAATAAAATTTTGTTAATATGAAATTCAGTGCGAGATTCTTTGTATAAATTAATGTTTGAAATATAATTCTTTATATAAATAAATGTTTTAAATTATTACTATTATTTCTTCCTTCTTCCTACTATAGGAATGAATATTCATATTAAAATTATTTTATCACTCAAAGTCGTTGTCACGTAAAACTTTCGCCCGTATACCAACTTTACAGGCAACTATGCAATTTTTTTCTAAGGCTCAAACTTACGCGACTCTGATTGAGAAGTGACTCGACTATAGTCGAGAGCAAGTGCTTTCAAATGGGTGACGTCGCGGAGACTAGAGTCGACTAGTCTGAGTGTCGCCATTTGGAAACACATGCTCTCGACTAGAGTCGAGTCTCTTCTCGACCTGAGAGAAGATATAATAAACTCATATTGTGATCATTCATCATTGTCATTCTATCAATCGAATGTGATTGGGTCATTGCGAATGCTATTTAAGGCTAGCTTCACACGCATTCGGTTTCATTCGGTTCGGGTCGGTTCGTTACCGAAAACGAATGAGGCTTTCATACATGTCAGGTTTCAATTCGTACGGTTTTAATTAAGTATCTCTTCTCAAACACAGCTGTGTTTGGATTTTCACAGTTCATGCTGGTATATCTAAATATAACAGCTGGTGTTAAATTGTAAGATGTTATTTCTTGAACAACAAAATTTTTAATTTAATTCGAAATTGTGAATTATTTGAATAGTTTCTTTTTGATTATTTCAATTTTGGATGTTCAGAAAGATTATTTTTTTTTAATTAAAAATGTGTTCCTTGTTTTGACACCTGGTATATGAACTTCATCTCTTCTCTCCATTGATGAAATCATGTAATATTCGTGGAAAAAAATTCTCATTGAGTTTCAATTTATATATTTCATATTTTTTTAGAAAACTATTCATTGAGAAAAAATGTTCCTGTGAACTAACAGGAATGAATTGACCATATGAGTTTGACTTGGAAAATTTTGAAACAGATAATCACAATATCAGGTTAAAATAAAAACAAAAAAGGCAAGCGTGTGTAAAAGACTTTGTTATTTCCTGTTTCCCTAGCAACGAATTTGAATATGATGAAACCTATTCGTGTCGAGGGGGCGTTCGGTGCTATGCGGTTGCTATTCGGTACCGAATTCAAACCGAATCATCGTTTCACACTGTTCGGAATTTGCCGAAAATGAAACGAACCGAACCGGACCGAAAGTGTGTGAAAGTAGCCTTACGCGACTCAGGTCGAGAAGAAACTCGACTCTATTCGAGAGCAAGTGCTTTTAAATGGGTGACGTCGCGGAGACTAGAGTCGACTGTTCTGAGTGTCACCATTTGGAAAACATGCTCTCGACTAGAGTCCAGTCTCTTCTCGACCTGAGAGAAGTTATAATTGACGGAACGAAGTGAGGTCTAAGATTCAAGTCGACGGTTTGGCATTTCTCTCAATTTTTAAATGTTTATATATTTATATGTTGCGCATTTACGGCGAAACTAGGTAATAGATTTTCATGAAATTTGACAGGTATGTTCCTTCTTAAATTGCGCGTCGACGTATATACAAGGTTTTTGGAAATTTTGCATTTCAAGGATAATATGAAAAGAGAAAGGAGCCTCCTTCATACGCCAATATTAGAGTAAAAATCAGACTATAGAATTATTCATCATAAATCAGCTGACAAGTGATTACACAGATGTGTGGAGAAGCCAGTCTATTACTGTATTTGTATAATGTCTATAGTTTCAATCAAAGACATTAAAGAGGTATGCATCTTTGAGCTGAGTTCACACCAAAGTTGGAAAAAAATGTTGTTGTTAACAAAATCGTTATAACTTGATCCTTATATATTCTATTAGATTGAACGGAAGTTGACAAACATATATGTTTCATCATGTGTATGATAAGTTATGTTCAATGTAATATAATCTAAAAGGATTGAGTTATTAACATTTTTTTATTAAATTTTGTCTAATCGCAGCTTCAAGGTATTTGGTTTCAATATTTTATTTTGCAGTCATGGTATTATTATGCGTGCCCATCAGTATCAATATTCTCACATTCGAAAAAACGAATTTAATTTAGGTGAATAAAAATAAACAAATGAACTAAATAATGCTGAAGAAATTATAATATTTTTGATTCTAAAAAATTAATTTTCATCAGATAGAAAGATCATCACGGAACTGGATGAATTATATCATATGGAATACAAATTCAAACGTGAACTGAGTTTGTTAACATTTAAAACAGTTGACATTTTGTACTTGTGGATGAGAATACTGCGTGAGGTCTACTTTTCACAGAACTACCAGTTTATTTGAAGGCATGTAACTAAACATGACTAGAGGAGCATATTCCAAACTCTAAGTGCCGGTTGCACAAAAGTTGGCTAAATTTTAATTCCACGAGAAACAATCAAAGAGGCCGTTCTATCAAAAAGGATTTCTCTGACTGGTACTTGTGAAATTAACCACGGTTAAAATTTAACCGGCTTTTGTGCAACTGTGTCATACTCTGCATGATGAAAGTAGTTAAAAATCTTGCAAAAAGAATCTCAAGAGGACGTAGAGCATCCCGACTGTTTTGACCCAAAAATTGCAAATAACAGGGAAGAGATTTTCTCGAAAGAAAAGCGGGAAAGTGTCAAGAATGAGACCACCTGTGTCGTCGGGGGATACAGAATAATGTTCGACCTATTTCGAGAAGCCTGCCTACTCCATTTTCCCTTATGTCCTCGTTATGTTCCCCTCATTCTTTCACTCTCACCTCATATTCTCTTCTCTTTCTTTCCTATTTCGTTCGCTCACTCTCTCTCTCTCTCTTTCCTCCCTATATTCTCTTCTCTTTGTTTCTTTCTTCACTATTCATGAACAATCGCATACTCTATGTTTCGTAATATCCCCGTTAGCTTTCCCTTATAGAGTAGTGTTTTTTTTTATCCCTATACTCTCTTGCCCTTTCCTCTTTCTCACATAAAATTCTCTCTTTCTCTGTCTTTATTATTTATTGATTGATACAATAAGTACATTATCAAAATGATAGGGAGAGAAAAAATAAGGTAACCTTGTGCTATTCCTCTCCCAAATTTAGATAACACATAGTCCGGAATAGGTCAAGTCTTGTAGTTGTTCACTCCACAAAATTTTCAGTTTTAATTATTTTCAAGATGTAGATTTTCAAATTTGGATGCTTCTTAATGTCTTTCTCTTCCCTCCCTCCTCATCATCATTCTCTCTCTTTCTCCCTCTTTCTTCCCTACCCCTCCACCATCTTTCTCCCTTTATCCTGCTCTCTTCCCTCCCACAACACCATCACTCTCTCCCTTACCTCCCTGTTCTTCTCTCTCTTTCAACCTCTCTCTATCTCGTATTCTCTTATCCTTTTCAACCTCTCTCTACTACCTTTTTTCTTTCTCTTTCTATCACCTTCTTCAAAGCTACTTCATCTGCATCCCTCTCTCTCTCTCCCGCTCCTTTAGTTTTCAGAGTTGCTTTTCTCGACTCTGTAGCGCCTATTCCATTCCGGACTGACGATTCCTTTGTTTGCATTGCCCTCTCGTAGTTCATAATTTTGGTTCACATACCCTATAGACACCATCTCTCAATATCTTCGGGTTGTTTATTTCCCATATCAGGAGCCCATACCGTCCCTCATCTGATATTCCTCAACATTTCAATTGTTTTGAATTCAATTAAGTTGAATTTTATTTGATAGAGTTAAATTGTTCAATGGCATATAGATCTGTGAATTTGCCACCCTAGTACTCTGCTTTCTCCTTAATATAATAATTTTTATGTGAATCTATTGTGTTTAACAAATGAAGTATATCGATAACTTGAATCCCAATGATATTGTTGAATGAAGTATTAAGCGAGCGATTTCTGTATTTTCATATTTGGTTATTAATATTTATTCATGGTTATTCATGTTCAACGTATCTCGGAAACGGCTCTAACGATTTCCACAAAATTTGGAACATAGTGGGTTTATGATATAAAAATTCGATTGCACTAGGTCTTATCCTCGGGAAAACTCGCTGAACGACAATAAAAGGATAATTCATCCTTGACTGGAACAGCTAAGACTTTCATCGTCTGTGGATAGTGAAAAGTGAATGAGCGAGTGAGTCTGTGGAAAATCAAAATATCGCATCCCTGAAATGCATAAGCTGACGTATAGCCAGCTGTAAAAATAATATAAACACGATCATTTATCTATTTATTTATTTTTTGATACAATCACAAATCATATAAATATGATCGGGATAGAACAACAGGCATAGCCCAAAACACTATTCTCTTCCCAAATTTTGATAAATAATAAAATGTCCGAAAAAATAGGTTATGTTCTTACTGAGGAAACTTAAAGTTCAAAGTTCTGTCCAAAAATATATATTAGCTAAAATTTTTGAATTTAGAATGATTAAATTACCAATATAGTAAATAGCTTACAGCTGAAGGGTTATTATCGCACTATTTTCAATACTGAAATAAATAAATAGTGGAATATTGCACTTAATATCACCGCACTTTGAATAAATTAAGTTATTTCAGATCATTTTAGAGAATTGTGTTCTGTTTATCAATAAATAAAAATAGCGAGCGAAGCTCGGTGCCCCGATATTATTTTACTAAATGATATTGTAGTATATTGATTTCGAATGATGAAAAGTATATTGTACTAAAATTAATTATAGTACTCCAATGCTTCTTCACAGCTGTTTCATCCTGGTAAACTTCAATAGCAGGAAAACTTCTGTTTCTTCGGTAAACTTCAATAGCAGGTTAGGCTGAAACACAGAAAGATAAGATTTTGTTGAAACACGGCATTTCTCTTAGTTTTGCGATATAATTCGAGTCATCAATCATTCATACATATTCATACATCAACTTCATTAACACTTGAATAGGCTCCTTTTTTACAAATTGATAAGAACAATATGAAACTTGTAGTACCGTTTATTATTTAAAATATTACAACTAGTTTTGACCATAACTTAGGTCATTTTCAAGTTGAAAATGGTCGAAACTAGTTGTTGTAATATTTCAAATAATAAACGGTACTACAAGTTTTCATATTGTTCTTATTGATTTCTAAAAAGGAGCCCATTCAAGTGTTTTTATCAATTCCATGTATATATTGGGCTAATACAGTAAGGGTTTTGAAACACAATAGAAAATCACCAACTTATTGATTGATTCATTATTACAATAAGTACATCATCAAAGTGATAGGGAGAGAAAAAATAAGGTAACCTTGTGCTATTCCTCTCCCAAATTAAGATAAGGTTACACATAGTCCGAAGTAGGTAAAGTCTTGTAGTTGTTCACTTCACAAAAGTTCCATTCCTCAATTATTTTCACAAAGTACATGAAAGGATATCTATGAAAGGAAAGTGGTCCACCACGTTGCCAGATCGTTTTTCAACATTGTAGAAATATTATTAATTGCCAAAATATTTCATCTCAATCATGTAAATTAATTATTAAACCATTTAAAAGTATGTTTTCTTGTAGGTCAAAGTATAATTCTCATTTTTCAAACAAGAATTGGAGCTGGAATATGTATTGCATCACAAATCCTATTATATTAAGCGAGCAATTCCTGTATATATCTGGTTATTTTTATATCTGGCTATTCTTATATATGGTTATTTATGTTTTACGGATCTCGAAAAGGGCTCTAACGATTTTCACGAAATTTGGAGCATAGTAGGTTTATGATATAAAAATTCGATTGCACTAGGTCTCATCCCTGGGAAAACTCGCTGGAGGACATGAAAAGGATAATATTTATTAATACTTGAAAAAAAATAACATAATTTCGTCGTCAGTTATTAACAGAAGATGGGAGTGCCTGTGTGAGAGAGAAACAGAATTATGTTCAGCTGTTAAACTATTTGCAATCAATCAGCTTATCTCACGAGAAATATCATCTAGAAATTCTAATTGACTTGATCAAAATAATCTTATATGTTGACATGACATGGCATATCATTCTAAATTAGAGTATATCATGATTTTCAAAATTAATAATCATTTTACAGTATTAAGTGATTAGTGAGTGTTATACTGTTATTCAATTTGGTTTGTGAACAATCTAAATTAGAACTTTTCTGTTTTCAAATGTTTGGACTGAAAATTGGACCTGAATTCAAGTGTATGAAACATAACCTACTTATTGGACTAATTATAGTGTATAAACCAAAACTCGGGGAAGAAAAAGTTTTGGGCTGTGCCTGTTAGTCCTTCCCCAATCTTTTTAAAGAATTGAGTTCTGTTTATCAATAAATAAATTACTAGCGAAGCCACTATCTCCGTAAACAAAGCCGTAGTGCATTCGTGTGACGTCAGCACAGGAAGGGCTCCTACACCAATCAAAACACTAGATGATATAGATCAGCTGAAATCAACGAATTGTTATTGGTGTAGGAGCCCTACCTGTGCTGACGTCACACGAATGCACTACGGCTTTGTTTACGGAGGTAGGGGCGAAGCTCAGTGCCCCGATATTACTCGTAAATACAGATGATAGGAACTACTAAGAGATTACTAGATCTATTCTTTCTAGCCAGTGAATGAACACTGAATATTGATAGAAAAGTATATTCAAAACCATAAATAACTTTTTTTCTGAATTTTCTACAGCTGGAATAGCCTAGATACAGTACTTGACAATCAGGAAGAGCAGGCCTAAATCAGATATAGTAGTTTTGATGGAGTTTATGTGAATGTATTGTGTTCAAAATAATTTTATCTCAATTATGTGAATCAATATTATTGAAACATTAAAAAGTATATTTTCTTGTAGAATGAAGTATAATTTATCATTTCTCAAACAAGAATGGACAGTTAATGCCAAGCCATGTCCACACTGAACAAATGTTCGACAAACATGTTCGTTGAAAAAGTTTGAGCAAATTTTATTATGTTTTTCAAACAATGTTTGCCCGTGGCCAGTGTGGACCCGTCACCAAACAAAATATTTGTAATTGGGAAGAACATGTTTTATGATTTACCACTGTCAACTCTGAAAATTTGGTAAAACAGTAATTTTTTGTTCGACAAACAATGATTGTCCAAACTTTATGATTTACAGCTGTCAACTCTGAGAATTTTTGGTAAAATAGTAATTTATCGTTTGACAAACAATGATTGTCCAAACTTTTTAAAATTTTTGTCCCTGAGCTCCTCAACAAACATATTTGCCGAACATTTGTTCAGTGTGAACACGGCTTTACATCAGACGTACAGGTATCGGTTATCCTATATAGGAGGCAGTGACATGGCAGATAATCGGCGATGCTGTTCTCCTATTTTTCTCCATTGCCATGAAACTCATTATAAATATTCTTATGAAGTTTGAAATCTTCAACCCGCAGCACACCTAAGCACGATAATCTCTCACTGAACTCATCTATCGCTGATTGCCAGCAAAGTGATCCTCATAATAACTTCTCGAAACTTAACCAAGTTGAGATCAGAACTTTTGCAACTTGGACTCATCAGCCTTGCAGCATCTCAACCCGCAGGTTAATTGACCCGCGTAATCATACTCATTTAAATCTCTGACACGCAATCTCCGCCTTTGACGAAGACGAAGATGAACGGAGGAGAATGAGAAGGAGAAGGAAGAAGAGTAGAATAAGAAGGAGGAAAGGAAGAAGGAAAAGGAAAAAGGACGAGAAGGAGGAGAAGGAGGGGAGTAGTATATGAAGAAGAAGAAGGAGGAGTAAAAGAAGAAGAAGGAATAAGAAGAATGAGAAGGAGAAGAAGAAGAAGAAGGAGGAGGAGAAGACGGAAGAAGAAGAAGAAGAACAGTGAAGGAGTGAGGTACGATGTCTTTAAATTGATTTTTGAAGTTGAAAAAGAATGTAGAAGAGAGAAAGAGACGGGGTCGAAAAAAGGATGTGAGGAGAAAGAGAATGATGAGGAAGAGAGTGGAAGACGAAGGAGAAGGAGTGGAAAGGAAATAGAGGAATGAGTGGAAAAGATGAATTTTATCAATAACATGAGAACCGCAGTTGCCGACTTATAGTACGAAGAAGGCAGGAAAAGGAGAAGAAGAAGAAGACATCATCTTCCATATGAAGGTGGAAAGGAGAAGCGAAATAAGAAGCTGGGAGTAAAAAGTGGAAGCTGAGAAAGAGGAAAGAAGAAGAGGAGGAAAGGAAGTGGAAGATCAAGATGCAGGAGGAGGAGATGTAGAAAATGGAAGGAAATGAAAGTAGATGCTGGAGAAGAATAATGAGAGGAGGAAGTGGAAAAGAATGAAAAACAACAACAAAAAAAGGGGAAGAAGAAGAATAAGAAGAGACAGAGGATGGAAGAAGAGTAAAGAGAAGAAGAAGAAGAGGAGAAGGAAGAGAGAACGGAGACGGGGATGATGAAGTGCCTATGCAAAATAGTCTGCGAATAGAGCTATTCTCTATATTAAATGTATAGAGAATGAATGAAACGGTGAAGGTTATCGGTATAAATTGGAAGATGAGAATGATGAAGTAACTGAAAGGTGAGAAAGAGGAATAAAGAGGAGAAAAGGAAGTAAAAGGGTGAGATACAGAAGGAAGAGATGTAGACGATGAAGAAAGAAGATGGAAGTGGATTGTGGAAGGTGGAGAAAAATGATGAGCGGAGGAAGTGAAAGAGGAAGAAAAACAACAGCATAAAAAGAAAGAAGAAGGAGGAGAAGAAGAAGAAGAAGAAGAAGAAGAAGAAGAAGAAGAAGAAGGAGAAGAAGACAAGAACAAGAAAAAGAACAAGAAGAAGAACAAGGAGTAGAAATAAAAGCTGAGAAGAGAAATAAGAAAAAGGAGAATTGCAGGTTGAACAGAGACTTGTAATTATAATTTCTGCGACAAGACAGTAAGACAGATAGATAGTCTTGACATCACAATGACCTTGTACACTTTTGAGCAAGCGAAATTTTCCAAATCTTTCTCATTTGCAAACTTGGAAGGTGAACTGAATAGAAAGAGAGAAAGAGATTATTTCACTCGTCTAGTTGTTCCAATTTTCCGACAGAATGAAAATGGATGCTTGTAATTGGAAAAGTTTCGACCGCCGGGCCATGTGATAAAGACAGAACTATCGTCTGTCTCACTCTCATTTTTGCTCCTTATCTTTTAACGTTCAAAGACAGCTGCGTTGCAATGATCCTGGGCATCCAGGATTCATAACAGCTTTATCGCTGGTAGATACTTTTGTTTTGTCATCCAAGTTCGCTTAATTCTACAGGGGCTCTCCCCCAAGGGTATGAGAACTGATCACAATACTTTTTGTCATAAAGTTCACTCTCATTTATCTTCTAAAATTAAGTTATTTGAGCTGATCACAAGAAAATTTGCTGAGAGGGAGACTTTGAATCTTGAAAGCGTCTTGTCATTTTAGTTCACTTATCCTCTGATATTAAGGTATTTTAATGTTAGAGATTTTTCTCTGGGTAATTATTATAGTGGTTTCAATATTTCAAAAACTTCTCCATTTCAAAAGCTTTTGTATGAGTATAATGAGAAATGGAAGCAAATACGAGCTACTCCAACTTGTATTGCAGGACAAGGTAAAAAGCTTTTCAGGGCGGCAGTTAACAGGGTCATCATAGCCAGAATGGTTGCCAACATCCGGAACGGATAGGAACCAAAAGAAGAAGAAGAAGGATAGGAACATTTTAATTGAGTAACGAAATATTTTATATAGATATAGAAAATTTATGATTTAATCGTCAAACAATATATTGTTTACATTCTTGGCGAATGAAATGTAATTTATTATTCTTAACAGGAATGAACAGTTATCCTTCATCAGATATACTGGTATAAGCTATCTTTTATAGTAGGCAGTGGCAAGGCAGAGAATCAGCAACGCTGTTCTTCTATCTTTCTTCACTGCCATTATAACGTGGACATCACTATAGGTGTCAGTTTAACAGGTATCGAATTAGATCAAGGAACTTAAAAATGAAGTAGATGTGGGCAATGAAATGTAGCATTTATAATTGAAAACAATAAAATTCAAAGTTCCAGAAAATATGTGGCACTATACATAGAAACCTCAAAAATAAAACAAGACAAGAAACCAGAGTAAAGTTCTATAATACCATTGCAATTCCGACTCTCCTATATGGAAGTGAGAATTGGATTCACACACGTAGAATGGACAGTCGAATTCAAGCTGCAGAAATGAGTTTTCTAAGGAGTGTATTTGGCTGCACTAGAGTTGATAGAATCAGAAATACTGATATAAGACAGGTTTTATAAGTTGCTCCTCTGCATGAAAGAATTATTTAAAGTAGACGCAACTGGTGCAGTCATTTGGATAGAATGCCACCTGGAAAAATGCCCATTTAAGTCCAAAACTAGAGACCTACTGGATAAATAGATGGAGAGAGGCCAAGAAAGAGATGGACTGTACCGGAACAGGTTAATTAATAAACCCAATCCCTGAAGTAAAGATGATGATGATGATTGAAAGCTGGAGAATTCATGAATCTATACTTCTATAATTTGATTCTGTAACTTAGTTGTTAGTGTTGAACAACTAATTAACTTATCATTTAGTACGATTTACTTGGACTTATGTTAACTTGGTGTCTTAGCAGAAATTGAAATGATTTGAACCGAGGATGACTCATTTTTAAGAACTATGGTATTAGATTATAATAAACATACTCAATATTCTTGTAAGATTTTTTATTTTGTTTTGAATAGTTTGCTATATGAAGTATGTGATTCAGCTTTGCGAGACAGAATGAATCATCAAATTACTTACTTTTTCTAGATATTTTCTGGGAGGAGTAATATCTATCTCATACCATTGTTAGATCAGATACTATGCTTCCATGAAACATCTTCATGCTTGCATGATTTCATAACATAATACAACAGACAACTGTACCTGAAGATAACAGTTTTTAAAAATAATGGTCCATGAATATTGATACCGATGAGGCTGGAACACTCCAAGGATCATGAGGGAGGCCTCTATCAACCACGGAAGAGAAACTCATTAAAAAGGCGAAAAAATAATGATTGGAAACCCCCTTTGCATTCCAAATTCCATCTCAGAGGAAATTCTCTTCCCTTCACCACATCTCAATTGAAACCAGGTATAAGCATTGAAAGTGAAACGTGAAAGGTTCAATTTTTAATAATTTTCTGCCATAATCATCCTGAAAAACAGGAAGTGTTCTCGGTATGATAATACTCATTTTTCGACATTTAGTGAAAAATAATATTTGTATTTACATGATACTTTCACTTGTTCAGGAATCTTCAGTATTATGGCTGATATAGATATATTTACAGTATTATAATATTTGTTGACGCCGTTTGAATTTAATGGAGTTTGGCACTGAGTAGCTAGTTTCCAATCTTCCCCGTCTAGTGGCGCACTCTAGTGCATAATTGTTCAATTGTTTGTTCTGTAGTTCAGTCGGTTCACATAGCTTCCTTCGTTGACAGGACAGTTCGACTCGTTTGTTGATTTGTATTTCTATCGGAAATTATTAATTGTAATTCCGTGTCTCCAATCGTAGGGAGTAATAATTGATTTTAAAAGTACATGTGAGAATTTGAGTATTTTTTATATCGAAAGTAGTAGTGAATTAATAATAAAATTGAGAAGCAGAATTCCATTCATGATTCAACAATTCTCTGCAGTGCCTGGCTACATCAGAAATCATCAGAGGTCAAGTGATTTATTTACATTTCTCTATTCCTTAATTCTTTCCTTTACCTTTTCACCACCCAAACCTATAGATAAAAATCACTCTGACTTACAGCATAGATCATCAGCCGGGGTAAGTTTTAATAATAGAGTTTTTCATTGCATCATGAATGGATTCATTAGTATTTTTCTGCCAGAATATATTGAATATTAAATCGATTAAAAATTACAGTCCACTTAATCAGAAATTTGTATAACTAATATTGTTATATGGAGAGGAGATTATCGCATGGGTACTATAAAAATCTACAGATGGAAATTACTGTGATATTGCAATAATTGTTCAAATGCCAATGAATGAATTTATTATTATTAAACGAAAATCCAAATTAAATGCTGCAATTCACCCCGAAAACTTCTGCTACTGCAGATAGTATTCATTAACTGTTGAATAATGATATACCTTCTCCAACCTTTCTCATATATTCAAATCATATAATTTATTATTTTTAATCGAAAATCTAAATTAAATGCTGCAATTCACCCGGAGGACTTCTGCTACTGCAAATATTGACAACAGGGTAAACAGCTAGATAGAATTCGATGAGCGCTACTATTCAAACATTATTTGGAAATTATTCCCATCTGTAGACTTAATTGCCGCTATGGATTCCTATAAAATGAGCGCTGCTATGCAGGGTTGTCAGTTTGGTGTAAGGGTAAGCATTCCTGACCGGCAATTAGGAGGTACTGAGTTCGATTCCCGGGCTGACAAATAATTTAGAAGCGCTCATCGAATTCCCATCTAGCTGTTTACCCTGTTGTCAATATTTGCAGTAGCAGAAATCTTCGGGGTGAATTGCAGCATTTAATTTGGATTTTCGATTGAAAATAATAAATTATATGATTTGAATATATGAGAAAGGTTGGAGAAGGGATATCATTATTTAACAGTTAATGGATACTATTGAATAAGATACAGATTTCTGAATTACAACTTATCGTAAGAATCCTGAAAGTCACTCAAAATACACTTTAAACATAAATTTAGTTGAAATCCCTTCTTATCCTATACTAGATAAGCCAGTAAAAAATTGCGAATCTAGTATCCAAGAAAGTCCCTTTCACTTTGTTAGAAGACGATAAATCCAGATCAGAGTCGACCTAAATCTTGAAAACTGCATCGAATAATCCGTGAAATCGACTGAAAGTGAACAATAATCGAGGAACAATTGAGATATCCGACAACATGAAAGGAATTGCCAAACTGTATTGGAATTTATAAGTGACTGGAACAGAGCCAAGTCTGTTTCTAGCTGTTATATGTATATCGATTCTATAGATATACTGTTGAATATGTAGGGAGCCCTTGCTTGTATATCCAAGTCTGTCTCTAGCTCTTATACATAGAGTCGCTAGATATATTGTTGTTTATATAGGGAACTCTCGTTTATATATTCAAGTATATCTCTAGCTGTTACATGTATATAAAGCTTATAGATATATTGCCAAATATGTAGAGAGCCCTTTCTTGTATATCTAAGTTTGTCCCTACTGTTATATGTATGTAAAGGTTATTATATATTGTTAAATATATAGAGATAGAGCCTTTGCTTGTATAGGATCGTACACAGATCTGGAATTCATCGGATAGAATCCCTTACACCATTTACTTCCCCATCTATCAGCCGATTGAGAAAATTGCTTGAGCGCTTTCTCATAGAATGAACTGTATGCTTTCAATGGAGCTAAATCAATCATAATTTATGATCGAGTCATTTTCTTCATAACCTTTGAACCAAAAAATTCTTGAACTCCGGTTTAGAGAGTTGGATAGAGATAGGTTTTGGTGGATCCTGTTGTCTTGCTCATAAAGAGGATTCGCGCATAGAAATGAATAGATGCATAAATAAAACGGATATCCCAAGTGTATCTCATTGATTGATACTAGAGACAAATAAATAATCTAGGTATCTTTACTCTATGTTGATACAAATTGAGTATACTATACTGCATGAACAAGCTCCTTGAATTCAGCTATCACTTATCGATAAACTTGATAATTTACAAGCCTTAAAATTTCAGAATTTCTCAGGGGAAAACAAAAATTATGGCATTCACCGGTAAATATCCGACAAGATCAAAAATCTGGTGTGGCGCACTCACACAACTTTCCTTGCTCATTGAACAACTGTAAGCCCCATTCTTGAAGGAGAATAATTTAGGGGAATAACATAATGACGATTGGCAGCAACATATTTGAAACTACGATCAGACTACTGTATATGTGTATATATTATTGTTTTCAGAGTACTTTTTCCTTCGTGTAAATTGTGAAATTAGATGATATTTTCTGAAAGTCGTCAAAACAGCTGTTCTTCAGATGAAATATCTCGACTTTGTGTTCTTTTTATGAACTGCTCTACCTACCTACCTCATGCACGAGAAGGAGGCTACAAAGTCCATTTCTCAAGGATGGGGTGGACCCCCATTAGTTTCCCAGGAAGGAGACTCATGCCAGTTAATAGAGCTGATGAATAACTATAAAAGGTAAAAATTTGATAGGAATCGGTCAAGTCATTTTTGAGAAAATTGTGCAAAACATGGTTTTTTAGTAATTATCCGCCATTTTTCTCAAGAATATTACGGAGCTCCTGCAATTTTGAGTAATGAGACTCATGTCAGTCGATAGAGCTTATGAATAGCTATCCATGAAGAATTTGAAGGAAATCGTTGGAGCAGTTTTCGAGAAAACCGTGAAAAACATGGTTTTTCAGTTATTATTCGCCATTTTTCCCGCCATCTTGAATTGAATTTCTTATTGTCGGATCCTCATGGTATAAGGACCTTAAGTTTAAATTTCAAGTCAATCGGTTGACAAGTCAATTAGGAATGGAGTTATCGTGTTCACAGACATACACACATACACACACACACAGACCAATCCCCAAAAATCATGTTTTTGGACTCAGGGAACCTTGAAACGTTTAGAAAACTTGAAATCAGGGTACCTTAATTTTTTTTGAAAGCAATACTATCCTTACCCATGGTTAAAGGGCAAGAAAATTAAAAATAGTTATTGACAACATAGTATTGGAGCAAGTGTCACAATACTGCTACCTTGGTTGTGATATCGGTTTCAGGGACGAATTTGATAATGAGAAGAAAATAAGTCAATTCCAATCAATATGTGGCAACATCAGCAGAACCCTAAACAAGAAAGCGAGGGAAAAAACACTCATAGAGTTCTACAGAGTGATGGCTGCCCCTGTTCTTCTATAAGGAAGTGAATCATGGGTCACAACAAAACGTCTAGAGAGCAGGGTGCAGGCAGCAGAAAAAAGGGCTGTGACCGCCGGGACCACATAAGAAACGGGGATATACGACAAGAACTACAGGACAAAGGGCTGTGACCGCCGGGACCACATAACAAACGAGGATATACGACAAGAACTGGGTGCTTTCGAAATGAATGAAAAAGTCATATCATATCGCAAGTGGAGGGAGCATCTCAACAGAATGCCAGCAGGAAGGATTCCCTTGAAGATTCTGAACTATTACCCGGAAGGTAGAAGAGATATAGGTAGACCTAGAAGAAGATGGCAATAGAATACATAATATGTGATAGCTGCTGAAAATTTTCTGTTTTATTTTAGATTCAGTTGTATGATGTAAAAAAAACAATTAGATTGCTGCAATAGATCTGATATATTCTTTTGTGAGTCGGAACAGGCAAGAGCCTCTTGATGGTGTTAACGGAGGGGTGGTTTCTCCTCTTCTATAATATTTACCAAAATTATGCTATCAAATCTCTATTTGAATCCTTGATTGGTTGGGAGCTTTTAGTGGATTCGTTCATTCAAATGCACAGATTATCATCATTATCCAATTGTCACCTATTTTAGCAACTAGCAACCACGAGCCAGGAACTTCAATGAAAAATACTAATAAAATTCAACTTCAGGTTTATTGAACTCTAAATAGGTAGAACGAATTAAAAAAATCTGGTGTGGTACACTCACACAACTTTCCTTGCTCATTAAACTGGGAGCCTCATTCTTAAACAACAATAATTTAGAGAAATAACATAATGACGATTGGCGGCAACATAATTATTTGAAACTACGATCAGACTACTGTATATGTGTGTATATAATATTGTTTTCAGAGTACTTTTTCCTTTGTGTAAATTGTGAAATCCGATGATTTTTTAAAAATCGTCAAAACAGCTGTTCTACAGATATATCGACTATGTGTTATTTTTATAGACTGCTCTACCTACCTACCACATGCACGAAAAGGAGGTTACAAAGTCCATTTCTGAAGGAAGGGGTGAACCCCCCCTTAGTTTCCCAGAAAGGAGACTCATGCCAGTTGATGGAGCTGATAAATAACTATACAGAGTATGAATTTTAAATAAATCAGTCGAGTAATTTTTGCGAAAATCGTGAAAAACATGGTTTTTCAGTAATTATTCGCCATTTTTCTCGAGAATATTACGCAGCTCCTGAAATTTTCCCAGAAATGAGACTCATGCCAGTTGATAGGGTTTATAAATAGCTATCCATGATATAAATTTGAAGGAAATCATTAGAGCCGTTTTCGAGAA
Organism: Nilaparvata lugens; assembly: GCF_014356525.2. Lineage (NCBI taxonomy): Eukaryota > Metazoa > Arthropoda > Insecta > Hemiptera > Delphacidae > Nilaparvata > Nilaparvata lugens. The sequence continues at coordinate 10,270,707 of NC_052508.1, forward strand.
AACCGTGAAAAACCTGTATTTTTAGTCATTATCCGCCATTTTTCTCAAGAATATTACGGAGCTCCTGAAATTTTCCCAGAAATGAGACTTATGCCAGTTGATAGGGCTTATAAATAGCTATCCATGGTATAAATTTGAAGGGAATCATTAGAGCCGTTTTCGAGAAAACCGTGAAAAACATGTATTTTTAGTCATTATCCGCCATTTTTCTCAAGAATATTACGGAGCTCCTGAAATTTTCCCAGAAATGAGACTCATGTCAGTTGATAAGGCTTATAAATAGCTATCCATGGTATAAATTTGAAGAAAATCGTTAGAGCCGTTTTCGAGAAAAACGTGAAAAACATGGTTTTTTAGTAATTATCCACCATTTTTTCCGCCATCTTGAATTGAATTTTATTGAATTTCTTATTGTCGGATCCTCATGGTATAAGGACCTTAAGTTTAAAATTTCAAGTCAATCGGTTAATTAGGAATGGAGTTATCGTGTTCACAGACATACACACACACACACATACACACATACACACACACAGACCAACACCCAAAAATCATGTTTTTGGACTCAGGGGACCTTGAAACGTATAGAAAACATGAAATTAGGGTACCTTAATTTTTTTTGGAAAGCAATACTTTCCTTACCTATGGTAATAGGGCAAGGAAAGTAAAAAGTCAGGTAACATGTAGAATTTTCAAACAGAACAAAGTTATTCAGCAATCGATTCAGGTCAAGAAGACATACTCAATTTTTAATCTATACATTTTTGGAGCCTGCTAACTTGCTGCATTCAAATTTGGGCCTCGGTCATTCTATGAAATTAAATTTTGAGCTTAATAACAGAAGTTCGGCACTCATCATTTTAACAATATTTAAACTTGGACTCTTCAGAAACACTCACATACGCTTTAATAAAACTCACTATACTTGAACTCACATGCACAAATAATTTCCTGATTCTACTCCTACCAACTCTATGAAATTTGGTTTCCTATTCAACTAGATGAAAATTGCTGATAACTGAAATCATAACAATTTGTCCCTCTGAATGGGAAATAGGTCCATTCAGAAGACCGAGGCTCGCACACTGTTACATGTTTTCCCAGTTACGTCTCAATAGTCAATACCAACTGTGGCCTTTTCACTGAAAATTATTCCCCCTCCACGAGCGTTGAGCATAACTTCCAGTGGAAAAGCCAAAGCTGCAAAAAGGTACAATTTTCAAATACAGTGGCTTTTTCGACATGAAATTGAAACTGTATTCGAAAAATGCACGAAAATTGCTTTAATTTCGACAACTAAGCAACAAGTTAGCAAATTCAATAAACATGGTCAAATATTCTCACACTAAAATCTGAAAGTACGAATCAAAGTTCATTCCAGTTCGAAAACCTGAAAAATAAGACACACAAAAAAAACAACTACAATATACCCACTCAATTTCACACTATTACAATGGAAAGAAGAAGAGGAGGAGACTTATCAATAATTCATTATCATACATAGTTTTTCGAATGACTTGAATTTGGGCATGGATATCACTTATCAATAAATCATTATAATATCGTTATTGGATGAATCAGCAACTAGAAGTCTATCCAGAAGGTACCATAATATATATTATATCATTTGATTGTCACCATGTGTCATTCAACTTCATCAACCCTATATCTGTGTCGTAACAGCCGAATCTAGTTGGTGGTCTTAGAGAAACAAGTAGCCAAAATTAGGTGAATTCAACAGAGAGCTCTAAGCTTCAGCTACGGCACAGCGAGATTCACACGTCACCCTGTCAGCAGTATTTGAATGGGAAACATTGGTTCAATGATAGGAGAAAAACTGACAGATTCAAGTGAATTCAACCATGGTAGCATCGAGAAGGTCTGTGTCAGTATTAGTTGAATGAGAAGCATTGATGTAGTGATAGGAGGAATGATGACAGAATTGAGTGAATCTGACTACGGTAGCATTGAGGAGGTCTCTAATCCAGATTAGTCGTGGAAGAGATCGGATATTGTCACTTAGTAACCATAGTAACACTGTGCCAAATTACACAGTCCTAAATCCACTTGATCCAATTTCTATCCCTTCTCTCAACTCTCTACATCTTCTTGTTCTTCTTCTTATTTTCTTGTTCTTCTTCTTCTTCTCCTTCTCCTTCTTCTTCCTCTTATTTTTCTTCTTTTTCTTTTTTTTCCTACTTCTTCTTCTTCTTCTCCTTCTTCTTCTTCTTCTTCTTCTTCTTGTTTTTCTTCTTTTCATTCTTTTTAATTTTTTCCGCATTAAGTTTTTTTCCTTGTTCACGTTCATATTCTTGTTCTTGCTATTGTTCTTGATCTACTTGTTCTTCTCATTTTTACTTTCCTTGCCCTATTACCATAGGTAAGGAAAGTAGTGCTTTTCAAAAAAATTAAGGTACCCTAATTTCATGTGTTTTTTATACGTTTCAAGGTCCCCTGAGTCATGATTTTTGGGTGTTGGTCTGTGTGTGTGTGTGTGTGTGTTGTGTGTGTGTGTGTGTGTGTGGTGTGTGTGGTGTGTGTGTGGTGTGTGTGTGTGTGTGTTGGTGTGTGTGTGTGGGTGTGTGGGTGTTGTGTGTGTGTGGTGTGTGTGTGTGTGTGTGTGTGTGGGTGTGTGTGTGTGTGGTGTGTGGTGTGTGGTGTGTGTGTTGTGTGTGTGTGTGTGGTGTGTGTGTGGGTTGTGTGTGTGTGTGTGTGTGTGTGTGTGGTGTGTGTGTTGTGGTGTGTGTGTGTGTGTGTGTGTGTGTGTGTGTTGTGTGTGTGTGTGTGTGTGTGTGTGTGTTGTGGTGTGTGTGTGTGTGTGTGTGTGTGTGTGTGTGTGGTGTGTGTGTGGGTGTGTGGGTGTTGTTGTGTGTGGTGTGTGTGTGTGTGTGTGTGTGTGTGTGTGTGTGTGTGTGTGTGTGTGTGTGTGTGTGTGTGTGTGTGTGTGGTGTGTGTGTGTGTGGTGTGTGTGTGTGTGTGTGTGTGGTGTGTGTGGGTGTGGGTGTTTGTGTGTCTGTGAACACGATAACTCCATCCTAATCAACCGATTGACTTGAAATTTTAAACTTAAGGTCCTTATACCATGAGGTCCCGACAATAAGAAATCAATAAAATTTAATTCAAGATGGCGGAAAAAATGGCGGATAATTACTAAAAAACCATGTTTTTCACGATTTTCTCAAAAACGGCTCTAGCGATTTTCTTTAAATTTATACCATGGATAGGGCTATTTATAAGCCCTATCAACTGACATGAGTCTCATTTCTGGGAAAATTGCAGGAGCTGCGTATATTCTCGAGAAAAATGGCGATAACTACTAAAAAACCATGTTTTTCACGATTTTCTCAAAAACGGCTCTAGCGATTTTCTTTAAATTTATACCATGGATAGGGCTATTTATAAGCCCTATCAACTGACATGAGTCTCATTTCTGGGAAAATTGCAGGAGCTGCGTAATATTCTCGAGAAAAATGGCGGATAACTACTAAAAAACCATGTTTTTCACGGTTTTCTCGAAAACGGCTTTAACGATTTTCTTCAAATTTATGCCATGGATAGCTATTTATAAGCCCTATCAACTGACATGGGATTGCAGGAGCTGCGTAATATTCTTGAGAAAAATGGCGGATAATTACTGAAAAACCATGTTTTTCACGATTTTCTCAAAAATTACTCGACTTATTTATTTCAAATTCATACTCTGTATAGTTATTCATCAGCTCCATCAACTGGCATGAGTCTCCTTTCTGGGAAACTAATGGGGGGTTCACCCCATCCTTGAGAAATGGACTTTGTTACCTCCTTCTCGTGCATGAGGTAGGTAGGTAGACCAGTCTATAAAAATAACACATAGTCGAGATATTTCATCTGTAGAACAGCTGTTTTGACGACTTTTAAAAAATCATCGGATTTCACAATTTACACAAAGGAAAAAGTACTCTGAAAACAATTATATACACACATATACAGTGAGTCTGATCGTAGTTTCAAATAATTATGTTGCCGCTAATCGTCATTATGTTATTCCCCTAAATAATTATCCTCGTTTAAGATTGAGGCTTACAGTTCAATGAGCAAGGAAAGTTGTGTGAGTGTACCACACCAGATTTTTATTTTTCTTCCCGCATTAAGTTCTTTTCCTTGTTCAATTTCATATTCTTGTTCTTGATATTGTTCTTGATCTACTTGTTCTTCTCATTTTTCTTCTTCGTTTTTTCTTCGTCTTTATCATCATCTTCTTTTTCTTCTTCATCATTATCTTTTTTTTCTACAACTTCTTCTCTCTCTTTTTCTTCTTCTTCTCCTGTCTCTTCTTCTTTTTTTCTCATCTTCTACCTCTTTTCCTTCTTGTTTAATCTTTTACTCCTTCTCATCCTCGCTTTCTTCCTCCTTGGCTACCGCATCATCTTCTTCTTCTTCTTCTCTTTCATCTTCGTCATCTTCTTCTCCTTCTCTTTCATCTTCAACATCTTCTTCTTCTTCTCTTTTTTTCTCCTTCTACATTGTGTTCTTTTTCTTGTTCACGTTCATATTTTTGTTCTTGATTCACTTGTTCTTCTCATTTTTTTCTTCTTCCTCTTCTTCTTTCTCTTCTTCTCCTTCTTCATCAAGTTCTTTTCCTTGTTCACGTTCATATTCTATTTCTCGCTATAGTTCTGATCAACTTGTTCTTCTCATTTCACTTCTTCTTCTTCTTCTTCTTCTTCTTCTTCTTCTTCTTCTTCTTCTCTTCTTCTTCTTCTTCTTCTTCTTCATCTTCTCCTCTTATCATTGTATTGTCCTCAACACTTCCTCTCTTCTATCTATCCACTTCAAAATTCAAATTAAAGACATCCTACCTCACGGCGTTACATTAGATTACCTCTCAGGATCGTATTATTATTGATGCTTGGTTCTGTAATTGAAGTTTTGATTTCAATTCTGTCTGTTACATGATATTCGTTTTTTCTCTGTTGTAGAAATAAAATATTTGTATAGAGCTCTGTATTGAAGTCCAAGCTTCAAATGAATTATTTGATTGCATTTGTATTGCTCTCTTTGCCCATCATTTGACAGAGCAGAAAGTATCCTTTTCCAGCTTCGAAATTTGCCAAATAATTTTTCAAACGATGTAGTAATATATTCATTCAACAAAATATCTTATCTGAATCACGGAATTTCATTATCTAATCGGTGGTAAGTTTATTATTCTTGACAAATGAAAGATAATTGATTATTCATCAAACAAGAATAATAAACAGTTAATATTTCATCAGATTTACCGGTACATCCAACATCTGTAGAAGGCTGTGACAAGGCAGAGAATCGGCAATGCTGTTCTCCTATATCTCTCCACTGCTATCAAAAATGTGGACCCCACTAAAAAAATTCAGTTCAAGTCTACGAGACTACGAGACTTCAAATATTAATTTAATGAGAAGACTAGACATTGTCAAAGCTACTGATTCATGGAAAATCTCTGATCTATTTATTATATTATTGACCACTGATTTTCATTGATCTCTGGTGAATTCTAGATTCTAGTTTAGATTGATTTAAACATTTCCATTTTCAGTATTGCTATAGGCTACTTCGTACTGTTTGCTTTATGAACTCACAGCTAGCGCACAAGTTTAACTTTGCTGGCTGTGCCAAATCATTTAGATCTATTATAATTTACATTTTTATTATGCATTTTGTAGGTATCATTCATGTTTTGTAACTATGTAATTTTGGCGAAAAAAACATTCTTATTCTTATAATGGTGTAACAACCAAAATTTAGCTCTAGAGATTCCAGTAAAATCTAGTAACTAACTCCAGAGACAATCTCTGATAAACTCTAATTTACCATGATCAATCTAGAGATGGAACTCCTTACTAGAGCTTATACTATATTATAAAAGTAGTTTTTTATTCTATACTTATAGAGTTATCATACTCTATGTAGTCCAGTTCAGATTGATATTGGCGTAGCAACCGAAACTATAGCTCAAATTAAATAATTAAATCAGAGGTAAATAGATCAGTAGTAGCCTATGCCAAACCTGGTTCTCAAATCGTAAAAATTTTCCTATTCCTCCTAAGATTATCCATTCAGCTCTGGTATTTACTGTGTTCCCTTCATTGGTTGTGTTTAACAGTTCTCGTGACCATATTATATGGGATGCTAGAACGAGTCTTGTCTCGGCCAATAACAGTAAAGCTCAACGTCCATTGGTCGTCAATCGTAGGACTCTTCCCATACTATAATAATTATAAGCTGTTGCTCATTGTTTGAGCTTTTATCTCACTAGAAATCAATCATGAAGTATCAAAGGGAATTGTTTGAATAAATCGGTGCTTTTGACAATATTGTGTCATTTTTATCCAATGTGAATATCTACCACACCACCAGATGATTGTTTTAATAAACCTTTCCTATCATTTATCATGAATAATATCGGGGGACCGAACTTTTACAGTTATATGAGGAGGCACAACAGGCTTATGCCCAAAACTGTCCCTTTTCAAATTTATACTACAGTCCAAATCAAAATCGAGGGTAAGCTACTATCACTATCAAAATAACAATTATTTCACTTCAAAAAAACAAAACACATCATCAATTACAGAGATAACTATAGATTATCGAAGCACCGAGCTTCGCTCGTTATTATTTATAGATTTTGATAAACCGAACGCAATTCTTAAAAATGATTGGGGAAGTACTGCCCAACACTGTTGGGCAGGACTTCCCCAATCAGCTCAAAACTGTTTTGGCACAGCCCAAAACGGTTCTTTCCCGAATTTTGATTTTTACACTATAAATAGTCCAGGAAGTGAGTTTTGTTCCATACACTTGGATTCAGGTTCAATTTTCTGTTCAAACATTCGAAAACACAAAATTTATAATTTAGATTATATTGTAAGAGATTTTTTGAATAACTGGCAAAATCACTAAATGAAAAGATTTTATAGGTCTTTTAAATGAAAAGATTTTATAGCAGCAAACAGCTGCTTTGTTATCGCCGAGTGTGATATCAACAAACTCGAGATTATATAATAACGGGTATCCAGGCTACAGTTTTGAACAGCCAAATGGGAAGAAGAATATTATTGCTATTTATTTAATTATATAAAATAATTAATTTTTGAGGTCAGGTTCTATGATACTTACTGGTCGGCAACCTAAATAATCGGTCAAGCCGTATAAATTGAGAATTAGCCAGACACATGTGGCAAATTTAGTTTGCATACAAATAGCATTCGCTTAAAATGTGATCAGAGGATTGGTAACCGCATGGCATGTTGATGTAAAAGGAAAAACATTTTAAAAAATACAAAAATATTTATTATGTCATACGAGCATGTACAAAATGTGTAAAATAAATAAAAATATCAAGGAAATGTGGTATATCCTACTCGGCACATGAATACATTGTAATTTAGAATAAGCCAATCAAAATACAGTAACTGACCGGCGGTAAAAGCAAGTCAATTCAAAAATATACTTTATTTATCATATAAATGATAAGAATTTGTAAATTTATTATACAATACTCAGTTCATCTAACAGATATATATATATATATATATATATAGAATAATTATAAAATACAAGATTGATCTTTATGCAATAACCTAGCAGATTGACACGGACTATTTCGAATCATGTAATTGCGTAGTAGTTGGATATTAAATAATATGAAAATTTGAAATCACGGAAGTGGGGTCGTGGAAGAATTAGGGGTGGATCAAAGCCCACTTGCTTGTCAGAGGTCACCGGCAACAGCCACCAATTTATAGAGCACAGGATCCCTTTTTAGTAATTGTACGTTTTAAAAAATTTAAGTTTGAATTTAAGAATTAATTTCATAAGACTCAGTGAGGTCGTATTAAGGCGTGAGTCGCATGAAAATAAATCAATATTCTTATTGGAGAAGACGACATCAGCCCACCAGGAAGGCCTAGGACATCGGAAGAATCTGGATCACCATCATACTTTGTGAAATTCGACACGTGAGTTCTATAGTTAAAAAAAAATATCAAGGGCGCCCTCAGTGCTTTGGATAAATCATGATTCAATAAAGCTAGCTCGACAAAAGGTTGTTTAAGTATTGAAATTAATATCAAACTTGCGCAAGTCTTTAAACATAAACGGAATTTTATTAAGAACAATCTATCGGATTCACATGTTTGAGTATGCACAGATGAAGTATTTATTAATTTTTGATAATATAATATATGCTCACTTGACCATTCTTTTTATCAGTAAATTATAAAGATGTTAATGAAGCTCTTGTTCATAAGATAAACTGATTTATCTGATTCCCACCAGAGGCTGAATCTTAGCCCTGAGAGATACATATAATATATTCAGAGATTTATAATTAATACTTAATTATTTATATTAATTTGGAAAGAGGATACATAAGATTTTATTCGACAAGCACAGCAAGTCGATAACTGAGCTGCATAATTTAAATGCATATGATTGCTGATTTAAGAAGCACATGGTAATATTTCGTGCTAAAAGCAAAGTCAAATACTAGTGAGCTATCTGTGATATTTCCAATATATATATATATATATATATATATATATATATAATATATATAATATATATGTCTGTTCTCTTTATTATTTTTTATACTGTTTTGCTCTATATTTTATTTATTCTTTGATATTTTGTGTAATATATTTGTGTCTCTTTCTGAATGGTGTACCCTTTATTTATTATCCTATCTCCATGCATGACCAATCTCGTTATAGTCTATTTTGTTACCAGTATTGAAATATCATTAAGATTACCAGCCAATTATATTCTTCATCCAATAAGTTGGATAAATCGGCGATATACAGCATTGATTATCAAATCTTTGGAAATAGTACGTTTCCGAGATTTATATAAATTATCCAGTACCATTACCAGTACCACAACACATCTGATTTGAGAATCTCAAGGTCATAGTATTAAGTTGCAGCAACATAAATAAACTAGCCGTCAGGCTCGCTTCGCTCGCATATCCGTCTAGCCAGGGGGCTCCGCCCCTGGACCCCGACTGGATCGTCCAGGAATGAGATCAGCAGGCTCGCTTCGCTCGCCTGCATTTTTCATTGAGCATTTTTATCATAATGTTAGGACAATCCAGTCGGGGATCCAGACTAAACGTCTGGCTAAACGGATATGGCGAGCGAAGCGAGCCTGACGGCTAGTAATATATATTCCCAGGATTGAAGTAGCAGTGCCCAATCAATTTTTCCGCGATAAATGGCATTTAAACCTTCAACTTGGTGCAAACCTAACAAAGTCAAATCAACTTAATGCCAACCTGACAAAATTATTAATTTGGTTGCCAGTTAACAACTTTTTCGAAGAGGTACTCTATCCAGATTATAGTTCTATAGTAAAATGATATGGAAATTTCAATATGATTAAGAGATTGGGAGAAGAAGAATATACATGCTAAAAGACGAACTTTAAAACCTTAAAACAACCCTTAGAGTTAAATATTTGTCAAAAGATTTCTTAGTGCGCCTCTAAAGGCCAACTGAACATACCTACCAAATTTGAACGTTTTTGGTCTGGTAGATTTTTAGTTCTGCGAGTGAGTTAGTGAGTGAGTGAGTGAGTCAGTCAGTCAGTCAGTCAGTGAGTGCCATTTCGCTTTTATATATATAGATAGAATTTATAAAGTATTCTGATAAAATATCGCCTTTGATTCCACTCGGTATCATTTTTCATTGCTGACCACTTTGGTGAATGTTGGCGGGTGGCTTTGGTGGCGGTGTCGCATCGTCTAGTACGATAGTCAGAGCCCTTATATCTATCTATCTCTACTGCATCTGTATTTGTGGAATTCAACAAATCAGTTACAGGAACTGTGAACTGTTAAGGCGGTCGACGTCAGTAACCAGGAAAAGCAGAGAACTGTGTGTGGTCTGAGAGAGCCGGTAAGAACTTGGTACTATTACTTTTCCAGAAGAAACCACAAAAAGTGTTATAATCTTTAAATCTTGCTCTACCGACTGCAGCCAAGCAGGGCACACGTTATTGAAAAAGATAACGTGACAATATACAAACCAAATTGAATAACAAAATAACACTCACTAATCACTTGAAATTGTCAAATAATGATCAACAATGAAAATTATGATATACTCTAGTTCAGGAGGATTATCATGTCATGTAACGAATCAGATTATTGATTCAAAATCGAATTAAAAATGGTCCTAGATAGATAAAATTGCTCGATGTTGGATTTTATGATACTAAAGCTGTGTTTTCGTAACGGGCAGAAGCAGAATCGATTGCAGCGCACCCAGGCGGGCAGAAACAGTAACACTCAAAGAACTAGTTCTTTGACATGAATTTTGCTTTATGTGTTATGGGTAATGAACTTTTTGGGTTGTCCAAAAGGTAATTCTAAAATGATTATTGGATATTTAATTCAATAAAGTGAATAAATTGCTTTTTATAACTCAGATAACTTTTCCACAATTATTAGTTACTTCAATTATGCTAAATTTTATGCTTTATAGGCATGTCAATCAAAGAGTTTACTTTTCATTTCCTATGCTTGAAATTTGTAAGGGTGAATTATTTGAAGTAACTGATTGTATTTCATTATTAATAAGATATTATTTTATTAACTAGAAGCATTCCATTATTAATAATATATTATTATTATATTATAATATTTATTAACTAGAATCATTTGCCTTCAGAGTCAATGCATGTTCTTTGAATCACATCGTGTATAGGTAGGCCTACCTACTATGAGTACCGTATTCAACTTCAAAGGCCTATTGAAGCTCTATCGAAAAAAAAATCAAATTAATAAATGAGTGTTTTACTTTTGGCATTTTTGGAATCTACGGGTTATATTACACCAAGAGAAATAAATATTGTAAACGTTTTTTAGGCAATTTTATTTTAGCAGTCCCCTTTTTGATCATTGGATAGGTACGGTCCCGGCTGATATACTTAAATAAGAATCGTGAGGCCCATTGCCTGCCTAAATCAATATGCCTTTTCAGGCAAGGTTGAATTAGGGACTCCTCACCAGTAAAAGCTATACGAATATTAAAAATTATTATTATAGATTACTGTAACACATATGACATGTACAAAGTGTATTCAAACAGGCGAACTAATTCTAATAATCATTGTTGATATAACTATATATTGCTAGAATAAACAGGTTCTGTTATGGTACCTACTTTAAAAAACACATAGCCTATTTTAAAATGGATAAATATCTATTAATTATAAAAGGTAACTAGTACCCTTGTGATATTCCAAAATGAAACATGATTAGTTTCGACTTGTTCAATAAGGACTCTCTTGACAATGACATAATTAGAAACTGCATGCTCATGCTTATTTTGAATATTTTAGGGTAGGCCTACTAGTTATTTTCTATAATTAAACATTAAAGTTGCCCTATCAAAATTAATACTTATTAGGGTATTAATTAGAACTAGAGTAGCCATTCAAACTCCTTATTTACTATAATGTTCTAAAAGCTTATTAATTTTAATCAAAGCCTTGGAAATATAGCCTAGAAGGTAGAATTGAAAGTCATTATATTTGATGTGGCTTGGAACATAATATTTTCAACTTTTGCTTGAGTTATTTTTCATATTCAAAGAATTATTACCCCTTCAATGCAGTACATAAGTACTATTACTTAATTCTTAATGCAATACATAATTGTGATACCCTATTTTATATCCAATTCAAGTCTATTATTTAACTACACGTTACCTCTAGCATTTGCTAGTCAGCAATGTTAAATAATGTTATTATTTCCAAAAAAAGTAGAAGCCTTACAGAACCAATAAAGTTGTTAATAAGAGTTCGATGCTGTTGGGTTGAATATAATTTTAAAAATCCCTCAAGTATAAACCATCAAAACTCATTTTATTAGCTTCATGTCACTTGCTGTTTTATTCAAAACTACCTGAATTGAAGCAGTTTGCAGGAGCGATCAGAAGAAGAAGATATTATTATGAATAACATGAAATAAAAACATCAAGATGTACTGAAAAAATGAATATATTTCTTAGATTAGTCCATCTCTTTCTTCTGTAGGCTACTACATCATACATGAATCATATCCATGGAATATTATTCATAGTTGATTTTCTTTGTCATCCTCTACTTCTGGCTGGTACACCTCTAGGCCTGAAATCAAAAAGTTATTGATAATTATTTATTATTCATTATAAAAAAACTTTGCAAAGTGAATTCTGAAATTGATTGTTTGTAATCTGTATAAGTTTTTAATTATATTTCTTGGGAAGAAATCCCCCAATAATGACAAAGTAATATTATATGAGAAATTCCAATAAACCAACAATCATTGGATTATTATTGGCATCAATCTGTAAGTTGTGTAATTCTGAATGATTGATTGAATAAATAAATAAATCTCCATGCAGGAATTGGGATTAATCAGTGTGCCCCAAGGTCAAAAGAACTTGTTGGTGAACAACATATTTTTGGATACCATGAACAATTCATTTATTTCTGTGGTCAGTAGGCCTACTTCTCAACCGTTTGGTTTACTAAACTCTTCAAAATGTACTGCATGAAGTAATTATTAGTTCTACATTCAGAGAAACAAGTTTAATGAAACAAATGGGAATAATCAATAAATTAATTGCTTAATCTGAAATGATGATTATCTACAACATTATAAGTAGAACTAAGTGATTTGAAAATAAATACCAAACTGTAAATACATAAATCTCTCAAAATAATGCAGGTATTTCATGAATTCAATCATAAATTTTAAAAGGTGGAATCACTGTCATTAAAGCTATTATTCAGTGTTTTCTACCAGCACTTGCTGAGTGAATTTTTGAAGTCATCTATTCATAGTTCTAATGTATGGTCATTCATAAAGTTCAAAATTCACTCAAGATCAAGATGGACAGTTGAGAAGATTGTTTTAAAAACAATGTATTCACTTATCATTCAGGGAATAGAGCTGTTCATAATATTTGGGATTCCTTCCATAAAGAAATAATTTATGTAACAAAATCTAATAATGTGATAACATTTTAACATCAAATTATGTATTTAATGTTATCACATTATTAGATTCTGTTACATAAATTATTCTTTATGGAAGGAATCCCAAATATTATGAACAGCTCTATTCCCTGAATGATAAGTGAATACATTGTTTTTTAAACACTCTTCTCAACTGTCCATCTTGATCTCATGTGGTTTCACGTTGTTTTGAAATATTGTATACTGTAAGCTATTAATGATTTCAAAATTCAGTCAGTTTTTTAATTATTTTAGTCACATACCATAGCTTTATGTCTTACTAATTGAATAACTAACATCAGATCGATAATAAAACATCGAAGTGGATAAACTTTTTAAAAAAATGTGAAACTGTATAAAATGACATCGCCTATATAAAGTTTAAAAAATGAGTGGAATTTTATCTTACCTAACTTATTCTTATTCTAACTATGGGTTCCAATGACTTTTTCCATCCTGGTCAACAAAAAAGAATTCATATATTTCCTTTCGAGCACATTCTCTTCAATATTTTGTTTGTAAATGGTACCTGAAAAAAGAAACATATTTAATCTTTCAACATATATCCATTTTGGAGATAAAGTGAAGTTAATCATCAATGATAATACATAGTTTGGACTTTGAATAAATTAGAAGTGAACTGGGCCTCAATAAACTATTTACATAGTGTATAGTATACTATAGCCTACTTACATTAGGCTATATACTATAGCCTACTTACAAGTATATAGCCTACTTACATTTGTAGCACATAACAGAAAACACTTTAAAGTTTTATAATATAAATTAAAACAGGAGACACATGACATGGATAGATTAAAAACACTAAAAAACTTACATTACACACTCTCTGCTCAGTCGAGAAAAGGGACACAGTTCCTCGAAAATTTCCGATTCTAATGTAAGTTTTTCAGTGTTTTTAATCCATCTATGTTGTGTGTCTCCTGTTTTAATTTATACTATTTACATTGATATACCTGAGATCACGCAATATATTGATCAATAGAGCATGAATAAGTGTTTCAAATACATTACTATTTTAGTTTTAAATGAGTTGGTAGCAATGGTCAACCAGAAAAATAGTACCTATTTCATCTTTTTTCAATGGCAGTCTTTCAATATTCAATTACACTGACTCTGATCAAGTTATTTCTATAACAATCTATGTAATTTTGTTTCCAAGTGAATTTAAATTAACTAAAAGAAGATTAATTTATGGATAGGTACCAAAGACAAAGTAAATGTTCTCATAGTCAGGTTAGTTTTGTTATTGTATTGATAAACTATGGGTTGAAATATTTTGAGGTGCAACAATGATAATGGAATTTTAGGACTTAGAATGTAATGAAATACTTCAAAGTCAAATGATGATGTTATTTTCAATAAATCGGTTTGTGAAAACTACTAGCTGCATTATAAAAATGTATTTTGTGATTAGGCCAACTCAATGAAAGTGTAAAAGATTGTTAGCATGAAATGCTATCTTATCTTATCATGTAAAATTCAAAATGTTATCTTGGTTGAATAATGTTTTGAATCTGATCATTCATGTTAATTTAATCAAGCAAGCTTGAATGAGTTTAAATCTAAATAGTTGATTAGATTTCTCTCTTTCTTGTGATAATTCTCTACCATACACAAACTGGCTAGTCTAGGCTTTACATTATTATTAATACTAGAAGTTATACTTCAAATAAATAAATAAAAATTCGTCAACTTCTAACTTCTTGAAAAATGAAAAAGATAGCAATTTAGACCTAGAGACTAGGTTATTAAAGGCCTACTAAAGTAGACTACCTGAATAAAAATTGTAAACATGCTGGTAGGCTACTTATAAAAATTATATTAAATTGTGTACGGTAGATCTAGCCTACTTTATTATGAGAAATTTAAGTCTACTTACTTGAATCCTCTATCACATCAGCAATTTTTAACCATTTTCTATTTTTCAAATAGGTAATTCGTTGTGCAGGTCTGGAAAGTACAAAACTTTGAACTGTCGCATCAAATTTATAACGAATTTTACGCCTTTCGGTTGTAAATCCATTTTCAATTTCTCTTGTAAAAATTATAAGAATAAAGAAACCAATGGAAATATTTTATACCTCAATTTTCTACTACAAATTAATTTCACAGTATAATAGTAGCAATCCGAAATCTGACAACCAACAGCAAAATATATATCAAAACAAACCATCCAAAAATAAAGATTGAGGTTAAAAAGAACATGGCGTCTGATCCAGAGAAAGATTCTTCTGCCGGTGTCACGTGATCAGAGCAGAAAAATATTTCGAAGCTGTCTGTTCCCGTCGACAGAATCCCGAATTAGTTCTTTTTCGACAAAACGGTTCACGAGCAGTGATCGGTCGAAGCAAAATAGCATTGTGATGATAGGCCTTAAAATGAACGGCGAAATGAACGACAGTTCGTCTCTGATTTGAACAGTTCTTTTTTTCTGCTCAACTTTCTGCCGATGGGTGAACACTCCCGTAAGAACCAATGTTAATTTAAAGTGAATTCTGTCGTCTGCCCGTTACGAAAACACGGCTTTAGCTGGAAATAATTCTGTCTCTCTCCCACACAGGCACACGCATCTTCTGTTATCGAGAGACGACGAAATTATCATCTGTTTTCCAAGGATGAATTATCCTTTTAATGTCGGTCAGCGAGTTTTCCAAAGAATGAGACCTAGTGCAATCGAATCTTTATATCATAAACCTACTATGTTTCAAATTTCGTGAGAATCGTTGGAGCCGTTTTCGAGATCCGGTGAAATACAAACATATAAGCATTAAACATCTAAACATCTAAACATTAAACATTAAACATCTAAACATCAAAACATATAAACAGAAATTGCTCGTTTAATAGTATAGGATTAATAAACCTGTATCAGTTGTCTTGGCATTGACAAAACAGAGGATCGGCAACTTTGTTTCAAAACAGAGGACCTCACTATATCTTTTTTTCTGTGAAATATAAACATATTCTATTCTAGTCTATTCTTTTTTTCAAGCTCATAAGCATGTCCTTGATAGATATGGAAGCTATAGACATTAAAGGTCATTCATCTGCCTCTTCTCATCCATAATAAGTGATCAATTGAGCACAACTCTCATTGATTGATCAGTATGATGTGGTCCTCATTCGATTCCACCTCTAATTAATAGCGAGCCGAGTCGGCCGTTTCGAGTGGTAATTCATTTATTAATTAGTGGGCTGAACAACACCAATCCGCAGGTAATTGCCATTTTGACTCATCAAACGAATTAGTTCCAGCTGATGTCAAGTTCTCAGTCAAATCAATTGATTGAGCTCTTTGATGACTCCAGTAGTATATGGGTGGAGATACCGTGAACGAGACATAATACACTATAATGATACGTAATAGTACATAATACACATAACCAAAATTATAAAAATTCTGTGAAATGAACAACGACAAGACTAACCTATTTCGGACTATGTGTAACCAGACAAACAAATATTGAAATCTATTACTCTCCCTTAAAGTAGAAATTTATATTTCTAAAGTGTTCAATTTTCGAATTTAAAATAGATTGGTATTTTATGAGAACTGCATATTCAATTCACGATATACTAATCATTCTGAACAATCAATTCTATACTGAGAATGAAGTCTCTTGAATAGATGTTCGACAGACTTGACAAGTTTTATCAGGACTGGCTGGAGAGTAGATGGAACGAGATCTCAAGTAACTTAAGCTTATCCTATCTCTATGGTGTAACCCTATCTTAATTTGGGAGAGGAATAGCACAAGGTTACCTTTTTTTTCTCTCCCTATCATTTGTGATGATGTACTTATTGTATGAATCAATAAAGAATCGAAGAGCCAATCATGATCGATGAGAGATATAATTTTATTCAATGATAATTTTTATTTCCATTAAGGGCCGTTTGTACAGTGGCAGTTTAAACTAAACTCCATTTTTAAGGTATGCGCACACCGATGCGTACAAATTCGTTGCGGAATTTTCAAGAATTCAGACTGGGCTTTCCAAACGAAGTTTTCGTTGCGAAATATTGGGGTACGCTCACTGGGAAGCGAAATAATCGCAATGTGGAACGCGGGAATATTCGAGTTGACTTATGTTGTTTACAAGGCAGACGAAACTAGTGTAGTTCCAAAACTCGCCACAAAATTCGCAACACGAAAAAGCGCTGCAAATGCTGCATATAGCAAAAGCTGCGAACTATTCGCAAGGGAATATTTCCTAACGCATTGGTTTGCGCCAGCACATACACCACAATGGTATTAAATTTCCGCACGGCAAGTTCTGCGAATTGAATTCGCACCGCAACAAAACTTTTGCATTGGTGTGCGCCTGGTATAATAAAGGAAAGAATTCGCTTAGGCCATTGCTCATGTTCTTGGCGCGTATATCTGTAGCCACCTTTGGACAACCGATGTTCAGATGAAAATCCGTTAATAATAAACATCATCTGTTATGCAGAGTGGGTGAAAAGTCCGAGAACGGCTTAATATCTCAAACACAAAGGTAATTTGACGGTGGTTGAGATTGGGGATCCTACTCAAATTGAAAATACTACTTTACTATGACTTCAAAAATCTGGTCCGTCATCTTGGATCCGCCATATTGAATGCAACTTTGTTTTTCTTTATAGGAAGGTGGTCATGTGATACATGATTTCGATACGGAATTTCGAGAAAAAATTAATGGCGAAACCTGCATATCGATATCTCAAACCGTTTCGAAGATATTCACATTATTAATCAATAACATGCAAATAGAAAATATGAAATAGATAAATAGTATTGATTAATGATGTGAATAATATCTTCGAAACGGTTTGAGATATCAATGTGCAGTTTCCGTAATTCATTTTGTCTTGAAATTCCTTATCGAAATCATGACCACCTTCCTATTAAAAAAAAAGTTGCATTCAATATGGCGGACCAGATTTTTGAAGTCATAGTAAAGTAATATCTTCAATATAAGTAGGATCTCCAATCACACCCACCGTCAAGTCACCTTTGTGTATGAGATATTAAGCCGTTCTTGAACTTTTCACCCACCCTGTATGAGTAAGATTTACGATAGCATCCAAGTTAGAATCTCTCAGCAGATGGAAATGCTAAATTGATCAACATTAATAAAACTTCATCGCCATTTCTCTAAACAAAATTCATCCCCAAGTAGTACTTCTCCAAAATCACGAAACTAAATTACCGCTCAAGTTCGGAATTGGATTTACTACACCTCAGCAAGATAAATCTTGGAATACTGTAAGCAAAATAATTAGTGGAACTGCATCAGTACTAAACAGAATTTATTCGCCAGAACGGACACCAGTTATAAATAGACCTCTGACCATCTTAAATCATGCCATTCACCGCACGTTTTACAGGCTGAGTTGCATGCTGGGAATTCTGTGCTTCCAGTATATTTCAATTCTAATTGCATTTAATCTTTATTCTCATTGATTAATTTTTTATACTTTGTAAAATTCGTTGAATAATTAGCATTACCGTCACTTGATGTAGATTAGTGTATAAGCCTATATGATTATGGTAACATACATAAGTAAAGAAATCTAATCCAATCTTATCTAATCCGGCTCTCTCTCTCTCTCTCTCTCTCTCTCTCTCTCTCTCTCTTTCTCTGTCTCATTCTCTCTCTGTGGCTCTCTCCCCCACTCTTTCTTTTCCTTTCTCTCTCTATCTCTTCCTTAAATAAAGGCAATTATTCAATTCAACTGTCTCACTCCCTCTCTCTCACTCACACTATTCTATTTGCACCCTGATTTACATACCAGTTCTCCAAGTACAAACAAGTGCCTAATGTATAAAATATGAATCCAGCTCTGTCTCTATCTTCCCAATGCAATAAAGCAGAGAAACACAAAACCCCATTCCAACATGCACCGGAATTTATAGTTCACAAATTTAGCCGAATTTATCATCTGGCGAAAATTGAATAAGTTGTCCAGGGGTAGCTTTGAAATAGATGCGCATATGCAGAAATATTTATTCAAGTTGTGAACTTCGTTGTTCGCAAACTGCACTGAGAGATCAGTTATAGTTGAGAAATGGAAATAAGTTTCGTCCCACAAACTGCAGTGATACTTTTGATGTTGATACTTCCGGTAAAATGCATGGAATAATGGAAACATTATTATGTGATAGAATAAAAAGTTTGAAGTAGATATCTCAGAAATGGAGGCGAAGATTTATTCGACATTGTAGTGGAACCGAGCTTGAAAGCTTGAGAACCAGATTTGAGACCGAAGGTTGAGATAGTATTATAAAAAGTTCATTATTATAAGTTTCACTTCAATCTTGGCATTCAAGAGATAGAATGTTGTAGAGTACTCTGTAGTTCATTATTTTGAATAAAATATTTTTTGTCCATTTACTACACATTTAGTTTATTAGTATTGTTGGAACAATCAAACTGAAAAGTTAGAGTTTTATTATACAGAATAATAAATTTTATAAGAAAGGAATAGAACTTTTTAGCACGTTTATAACCTGGAGAATGGATATTGTATAGTGAATTGGTTGATGAATGAATTTAATCCGAATTCGAGCTTTAGTGTTTACAAGTTTGTGTGGCTAAAGTGTACGTCAGTGCCAAAAAACCTGTCATCAAATTTTTGATTTGGATCGATCTAGTATGTCATTAAATCACAAAATCAGAAGAAATAAACGGCGGTCACTCATCATAAATTTTTTAAAAATTATTTAACACCTCTAATAAGGTTAGGAAAGCTAAGGTTAGAAAAAGCTTAGGTTAGGAAAAGCTTTAGGTTAGGAAAAGCTTTAGGTTAGAAAAGTTTTGGTTAGGAAAAGCTTTAGGTTAGGAAAGCTTAGATTAGGGATATCATAATTTGATGATTTCGATAATCAAAATGGCTGTTACTTATAGGTTAAATGCATGTAAAATTATGCTACTTTAAACTTGGTTTATTTTTAAAAAATAGTGACAGCAGTTTTTTGATTTTGTGCTCAAAATAACATACTGAATCGATCCCAACCAAAAATTTGATGGCAGGTATTTTGGCACTGGACGTACACTTACACTATTTGTGATTCTTGAATGGCTCTAAATTTTCTCAAATAACTCAATATTATTCGTTACAAGTGGTAATTGAGTGGAATATTTCTAATTGATTTATTAATTCAAAATGTGTAGTTTTAATTTTTATTTTAGACTAAAATTTTATAAAAATTATACACGTGAAATTCTAACCTAACCTTGGACTTTGTCACCTATAAATTTGGATGAAAAATAGGACAAGAACTACCTTATTATTTTTTATGTTATTACATTAGTGTCATTTGCATTGTCAATAAATAAAATAAATGAATTCAATAGAAAATTGAAAACGAATTTCTGTCTCAGCTGAGATGAGACAAATGATAAACTCTTTCAAGTCTTCAGAAAACAACAATAACCAAGCTTCACTTGAAACATAATTATGTTATCCGAATACCTTCCGAGATAGACTTCTAACAACACCGATTCAAAAAGTGGAATATCAGTAGGAAAGCTCCTGTTCACTATAGGGAGTCGATCCAGTATCAACCAATGGGAGCAAATGTGGGTGTGGCATACCCTTAGCAACTGAAGTGAGCTCGCATGTGATTGGTCTCAGCTGGTTCACCCTAGTGGAACTGTTTGAAAGAGAGGTTTTCAACATAAACAGCTAAACTGCTGTACTCGTTTCCTATTGGCCAGTGAGGCAAAATGGATTCAGTCAGCCAATGGGAGTGCGATGTGGGCGTGGCTTTATGCTGTTCATCTGAAGTATTCCAAAGTTCACTTGCATATTTATTTATTTTTTCATTTTTTGATACAATTACAAATCATATGAATACGATCAGGAAAGACTATCAAGCATAGCCCAAAACTATTCTATATCTGTGATTGCATTCACTAGCATTTAATAGCTTGTAGAACAAGCTGCTTCACGTAGAAGATTTTAGCTGACGTTAGCTATCTTGAGATAATGTAACTTATGTGAAGATACAATAACCAAGTGTGGCTGTAGTCAAATGGATTAGATGCTGGCTTTATAATATTTAGAGACCTGGCTTCGAATCCCGCCTTGAAAAGTAATTTTTCTCGGGCCACCCCCGTGTTTTGGTTGGGCACGTTAAGCTCAGAAGTCGGTCCCGGCTGACTCAAAGCAGTCGTAAGGACATTTCACAGGGTCTGAAATTGATCAGGTTGGACCTCAAAACTCTGACACCAGACTTGAGCCAGCCAGGTTACTCGATATTATTGACCGAACGAAGTGAGGTCTAAGATTCAAGTCGACGGTTTGGCATTTCTCTTAATGTTTCCATGTTTTAATGTTTATATATTTATATGTTGCGCATTTACGGTGAAACGCGGTAATAGATTTTCATGAAATTTGACAGGTATGTTCCTTTTTAAATTGCGCGTCGACTTATATACAAGGTTTTTGGAAACTTTGCATTTCAAGGATAATAAAAAGGAAAAAGGAGCCTCCTTCATACGCCAATATTAGAGTAAAAATCTGGTGTGGCGCACTCACCCAACTTTCCTTGCCGTTATGAAAATTGATCACTTGACGCTAGTGTTCCCGCGCATCTCAAGTCTACTATTCAAAGATTTGAGCCAGCTGGTGACAGGGCAATAACGCTAGTGACACACGAGGTATGCTATCTCTTCATGATGAATCGTTTAATAGAATAAACAGTTGCCAACAGTTTGCAATAATTGGATAATCACATTTTCTCGAATTTCGAGCTTATTTTTAATTTAGGTGAAAATGTTACAGAACATTAATTGTAGAGATTCTCATGCTCAATATATTCCACTCAAAATTTTTTGTTCAAATTGTATCTGAAGCCAGATAAATGAGAATCTAAAATCAAACTTTGCATAGGGGGCGGAGCTCCTGAAATTTTTACAGATATGGGACTTGTGGCAGTTGATAGAGCTTATCGATGACTATTTCAGGTATAACTTCAATCAAAATCGTTGTAGCCGTTTTCGAGAAAATCGCGAAAAACCCTGTTTTTGACAACATTTTCGCCATTTTAGCCGCCATCTTGAATCGCATTTGATCGATATTGTTCGTGTCGGATCCTTATAGTGTAAGAACCTTAAGTTCCAAATTTCAAGTCATTCCGTTAATTGGGAGATGAGATATCGTGTACACAGACGCACATACACTTATACACACACACACACACACACACACACACACACACACACACACACACACACACACACACACACACCACACACAGACACACACACACACACACACACACACACACACACACCACACACACACACACACACACACACACACACACACAACACACACACACACCACACACACACACACACACACACACATACAGACCAATACCCGAAAACCACTTTTTTGGACTCAGGGACCTTTAAACGTATAGAGATTTAGAAATTGGGGTACCTTAATTTTTTTCGGAAAGCAATACTTTCCTTACCTATGGTAATAGGGCAAGGAAAGTAAAAATCAGACTATAGAATTATTCATCATAAATCAGCTGACAAGTGATTACACCGATGTGTGGAGAAGCCAGTCTATTACTGTATTTGTATAAGGTCTATAGTTTCAATCAAAGACATTAAAGAGATATGCATCTTTAAGCTGGGTTTACACCAAAGTTATAAACAAAATGGTTATAACTTAATCATTATAGATTCTATTAGATTGAACGGAATGTGACAAACACATATGTTCATCATGTGTATGATAAGTTATGTTCAATCTAATATAATCTAAAAGGATTGAGTTATTAACATTTTTTTAATAAATTTGGTCTAATCGCAGCTTTAAGGTCTTTGGTTTCAATATTTTGTTTTGCAGTCATGGTATTATTATGCGTGCCCATCAGTATCAATATTCTCACATTCGAAAAAACTAATTTAATAGGTGAATAAAAATAAACAAATGAACTAAAAAATAATGCTGGAGAAATAATAATATTTTTGATTCTAAAAAAATAATTTTCACCAGATAGAAAGATCATCACGGAACTGGATGAATTATATCATATGATATACAAATTCAAACGTGAACTGAGTTTGTTAACATTTAAAACAGTTGACATCTGGTACTTGTGGATGATAATACTGCGTGAGGTCTACTGTACACAGAACTACTAGTTATTATTATTAATAACCTCCTCAATTATCTCTAAGCTAGAGGAGCAACAAAACACTGTATGTATATGATGCTATGTAACCTTAAATGAGATAAATAAAAATAGAAATTGAAACCATGTATCAATTTTCAGACAGATTCGCAGTTTTCTGTAATTTTCTAATAGATACAACATGGAATATGGAAAATAAATCATGCACTACAGCAATCATATCAGATCCTGATGACTATTTGAAAATTTTGACAGACTTCTTTCACATTTTGTCATTAGGACAGTAAAGCATATATGCAGTATCAGCATCTACATACAAGCACACATCATATAATATGAGCACCATTCTAATGGAACCGTAGAGATTACGCAGAATATTTCCATGACAATTTCACAAATACATTCCACTGTAATATGGGGAATATTGAGAGGTTTGAATTGTAGTTTTTTTGTGCATTTCTTTCAGGTTGTTGAACTGATCAAAATTGAACAATTTTTTCCAATATGATCTCTAGTTTTTTTTTTTTTAATCACATTACTATTGCTATCTAGTCTTGAGACTAACGAGCAAATTTTATCAAACCTAATTTACTAATTGTATATAATATGGACTACAGTGAAACTCTCTTTAGAATTTCTTACTGCTACCTACTAATAATTATTATGTACATCTATTAACTGTACTACTTAAGCTAGATTTCACTCAATCACTGCTCTGCTTTTTCACTAGACACCACTTTCACTGCACACCAATTCAAATGGTTTCTTCTTTTCAGTCTCCGCACCAACCCTCCGTTGTCTAGCAGCTGGATTGCTTCGACGTTCGTGTGTTGGTGGAGCCGTTCTTCATGACTTTCTGCATACCTTTGAATCTCACAGGATACCATGTTGACTCCCAGGTCCCTATGGATGTCGCTGTTCCGCACATACCAGGGAGCATCAACGATGTTTCGGAGCACCTTGTTCTGGAATCTTTGTATGATGGTGACGTTGCTCTGTTTGGTGCAGCCCCATAGTTGTATTCCATAGGTCCAAAGAGGTTTGAAGATCTGCTTGTAGAGGAGCAATTTGTTTGGTATTGAAAGTGATGATTTCTTCCAATAAGCCAGTAGAATTTCTTGTATTTTATGTTCAGTTCTTCTTTTTCTTTTTGACATGCTCTTTCCAGCGAAGCTTAGCATCAAGAGTCATACCTAGGTATTTAGCTTGATTTTCATGTGGTATATTAATTCCATTGATGTTGATTGGAAGGTACACAGCTCTCTTGTTGGTGAAGTTAACATGAATCGACTTTTCCTCATTGAGCTTCATTCTCCACTTTTTGGTCCAGTCTTGTATCTTGTTGACAGATCTCTGAAGCTTCGCTGTTGCAATACCAACATCACTGTCTACTGCTAGTAGGGCGGTGTCATCTGCGAACGTGGCTGTGGTATTCTCCTCCAAATTAGGGATATCACTAGTGAAGAGAAGATAAAGGACTGGTCCTAAAACACTTCCTTGCGGAACTCCTGCTTTTATCTCTCTTAGATCAGAATATGAATCTTCATATTTGACTCTAAAGTACCTTCCTGTCAAATATGATTGCAATATTTCTGTAAATTGCTTAGGAAGCATTTTCTTCAGTTTATAAAGAAGTCCCTCATGCCATACTTTGTCAAAAGCTTGCCCTATGTCGAGAAAAACTGCTGAACAAACCTTTTTTTCTTCCAAGCTCTTCTCTATTATATTAACTATCCTATGTACTTGATCAATTGTGGAGTGTTTTTTTCTGAAACCAAATTGATGATTAGGAATTAATTGCTTTCTCTCAATTATTGGCTTGAGTCTACTCAACAATATCCTCTCAAACAACTTTGATAACACAGGTAACAATGAAATTGGTCTGTATGAAGCTACTTCATGTGGTTCTTTTCCTGGCTTGAGTAACATTATAACTTCAGCTACTTTCCAGACTCCTGGTACAAATCTGAGTCTGAATGAAGCATTCAGGATGTTTGTTAGCTTGATGAGTGCTTTCCTTGGTAGATGCTTCAGGACTAAGCCAGTTATCAGGTCAAATCCTGGAGTTTTCTTAGCATTCATAAGTTTTATTTCCTTTCTCACTTCTTCTACTGAGACATTCATTAGTTCTTGATTTTCCTGCATGATGTTACCTTCAATTTCTAGATCTTCTTGAGCTGCAACGTTTGGCTGGAAGACATTCACAAGATGATCAGCAAATGCCTGTGCCTTTTCTTCATTATTCTTGGCCCATTGTCTATTCAGTTTCCTAATAGGGGGAACTTGTTGGATGGGTGTTTTTATTTTCTTAGAAGCCTTCCATAGTGAGTAATCAGTGTTGCCTTGTCCTGTCAAATTACTCAAGTAACTGTTGATTGATTCATTTTTAATAAACTGTATCTCTCTTTTCAGTTCCTGTGTGAGAGTATTCAGTAATCTTTTATCTTGAGGAGAACGTGAATGCTGCCACCTCCTTCTAGCTCTTCTTTTCTCTGCAATCATTTCTCTTATTTCCAATGGATAATTATTTCCTACTGTTCTTCGTTTCCTAGTCTGCGGAGTATTACACCAGGCTGCCTGTTGTATATCAGTAACAAATTTTTCCAGCTCCTCATCTATTTGATCTGCAGTTGTTAATGGTGAATTCAGGTTAATTCTTTCCTCGAACACTTGCTGAAAGCCATCCCAATCTGTATACTTATTAACTAGTGTGGGATAATTATTTTGTTTTTGTAAAATAGTGTCACTCAACTTCAGAATAATTGGAGAGTGGTCTGAATTGAGATCAAAACTTTCCACCACTTGCAAATAGTTTACTGAAATGTTTTTGATTATGAAAAAGTCTATGAGATCAGGAATCTTACTTGTATCTGTAGGCCAATAAGTTGGTTTTCCAGTTGAAAGAGATTCACATCTTGACTCTCTTACAGCTTCGTAAAGTACCTTGCCCTTATGAGTTGTTAATCGTGATCCCCAATGAATGTGTTTTGAATTGAAGTCACCGCCAAGGATAAATCTCGTTCCCAACATATCAAACATTGATAGATGATCTTCTTTTCTGAATGAATATCGAGAGGACAGTAGACAGCTGCAACTACAAATCGATAATTAACTGCTTCCACACATACTCCTATCAATTGAATTCGTTCAGTTTCTAATTTAACGTGTTCATTATGCTGAATGCTCTCTTTGATTATGATTGAACTCCCCCTCTCGCAACATTGTTGGGATGTAAGGCGTGGTAGGTCCTGTAACCTTTAATTTTATGTAGGACTGTTTTGTAAAGTGAGACTCAGAAATGAGACAAATATCTACATTATCTATGTTTAGAACTGCTTCCAATTCCAGTTGTCGTTGTAAGAGTCCATTTGCGTTCCATTCCATTATGTTTAGTGAACGAATCATTTTGGTTTTTGTTGTCTATTATTGTCTAATTTCTCGATGCGAGATTGAAGGGATGAAATTATTTTCTCTTGTTTATCAAGTTTAGATAAGATGAGCTGTAGGATTTGTGAGGTGTCTTTTACTTCTTCATTTTTCTTCATCTGCGATTTATTTTCTTTGGATACGATTTCGGCGAAAGTCATTCTCTTTTCTGTGGGCCTACTTTGATGTTGAGTGGGCCTACTTTGAGAATTAGCCACATTCCGAGCCTGAGAATCGACAACATTTTTGATGTTATATTCTTACTGGCTACCCTACTGAGTTACGTATTTTTTGTAACTCAATTGCTACAGAGCAACCACGGTAGCTTGCAGGATGAGCTTCACCACAATGAATGCATTTCGGTAGTGCTTCACTAGGTTTCGTACACTCCTTTGATGCATGTTTTCCAGCGCACTTCACACATCTGGCCTCCTTGTTGCAATAAGCCTGAGTGTGGTTGAAAGCCTGGCAACGCTTACATTGAGGTATTAGATTAACTTTCTTCAATGCTTCAACTTCTACTCTGCAACCCAGAATATGTTTAAGTTCAAAAACCTTCTTAACATTCTCTTCTGCGCTGAACGAAACCATGAACATGTCTAATGGTTCTTTAGTTTTCCACTTCAACTTATTCACTACATCTACCACTAGCAATCCCTTAGCCTTTAAGTCCTCCATTATGGATTCTATACTACAGGAGTGATGAAGTTTTTTTATCATCACTCTTATGGGTCTCACCTGTTTGTTTTCATACGAGTGCCAGTTGAAACCATCGTTGATTAATTCTTTCGTAATATTTCTGTACGTTTCTGAATCTACTGAATTTACTTTGAAAGTCTCTCTACTCAAGAGCTTTATTCTAAATTTTTCATCTGAAGTCACTTTTTTCAAACTTTTATGAAGAGACTCCAGGCTCTTTATACCATCCACTATGATTGGTGGCGGTGGCGTTTCTTTCTTCTTGTTCTTTACTTCCTCACCTTTATTCTTCTGCAATGAGGTGATTTTGTTTAACTGACGATGGTTACCAGTAGGCTCATTCTTTGGTTCAGGAGACAAAGTACTATTTAGTTTCCTCTTCTTTGTAGTACGTTTGTTACGGGCCCTGATCCACTCAGTCTCTTTTGCCAACTCCTCCTCATTAGTTGAGTAGTTTTCAGCAATGATCTCTAGTGAACCTTGTTTTTGATATTTAAAGATTTTATTAATGCACAAAGTAAGCACCTAAATTTTGCGTCGCCATAAAATATTTGCTAACTTGCTTCTTATCCATCCAAAATATCGCAGTCTTCTAGCATTTCTATAGTACTGGCTTGTAATGAATTTAATGCAAACGTATTTAGAAATGTATTTGAACCGTGCGACCCCACTACGTTTTAACCAGAAATTAGGCCGGGCGTTCCACGTGTTTTCTTGAAAATTGGAAAATTTGAGTGGAAGAGCGGCAGTTCTAAACGAGTCGTCACCGCTAGAAGATGTAGTCATAGAACTTGTCTCGGCCTCTAAACTAGGCTTGGGCCTATTTAGAAGGAAAATAATATTATTTCTACTTTGTATAATTTGAAAGCATGTAGTTTGAAAAATAGTACCGTAGAGAAAATGTGAACATGAGTGATTGTGAGTGCTGATTTATTTGTTAAATTTTCGATTGCATGGTGAGTGCCAAAATTATTTTATTAAGCTCGAATAGATTGACCACATAAATTGACCAAAGCCCTAAATTTATTGTAGAGTGAGTTAACAAATTCTTGTCTAAATATCAAATTCTTATCTAGATATTCATAATTATTGAATTGTTTGAATGCAACTATTAAATTAATGTCAGTAGCATTTATACAAAATCTTTTATTTTACGTTTCTGGCTCGTGATAAGTTACTTAGTTCCTAAAACAGGTGTTGTTAATGGAGATCTTGGCATTTGCATGAACGAATCCGCATCCAAATCTCCCAACCGCGGATCCAAATAATTTAAACAGGTTGATAGTTGAGTAGAGATTTTAAGAGCAGTTATTATATTTTTCTTTTGTTACAAAATTTGGGACTAACAAAGTACCCCTGGCCTCCCACCGTTACAAATGATGTCAAGTGTATGGTAGTGTTATTAATTCCTCCACCCGTTACAATCATGTCAGGTTTAGGGTGAGTGTTATAGATACCTCCTCCGTTACAATGGTTTCAGGTGTGGCGTGGTGTTAGATATCACCACCTACCCATTACACCACACTCCTCTAATCGTCGCAATATTGTTCCAAAAAGAAGAATTTGTAACGACTATTTTCAAGAGGATTATTCTAGATCTTGGTCATATTCATATAATATTATATTAGCATACATTTTGCTGATGTTCAAACTCTTGTCTTGTTGTTGAAGTCGAAATACGGTACGTCTAAAAAGGAGTCGAAATGACTATTCACTACTTCTATGAAGATTCTTCAAGATTTGGGACATATTTACATAATTTGAGCATGAATTATTCAGCTGATATTCATAGAATACGCGAATAATGGAGAATCATGATGGCTATCTTTATTAAGAATCTTCCAGATTTAGGACATATTCATACACTTCAAGAGCATATACTCCGCAGATATTCATGAAATACACAAAGAATAATGATGACTTTTTTATGAAGATTCCTCCTGATTCACATTCACATTTATATAAGCATGATTTTTTGCTGACATTCATGAAATACGCAAATAATGAAGTATCGTGATGACCATTTTTATGAAGATTTATCCAGATTTAGGACATATTCACATATTATATGAACATCTATTCTGCTGAAGTTCATAAAATACGCAAATCCAGCAAGAATATGCTCACATCCATTCGTCAATAGAGGATTCACAAGAATACACAGCTGTCCTACAAAGCAAGGATTTCATCCGTTCCGTATTGAATATTCCCTTGGCAATAAGAGAGTAGAGTCTCCGTCATTGACAGAGGGAAAGGATAGGGAATACAGGGAAAGGATAACGAGAGGTGGATAAGAAAGAGAGAGTAGAAGGAGGAGATGACGAGAGTGAGAGAGAAGAATAAGGAGATGAACCATAAGCAATATGGAGGAAGGAGTACGAAAGGTGGATGAGAAAGAGGAAAAATAGGAGAGCAGAGTAAGAGGAAAAGATACCAAGAGTGAGAGAGAAGAATGAGGAGATGAAACATAAGCAATATGGAGGAAGGAGTACGAAAGATGGATGAGAAATGGGAAAAATAGGAGAGCAGAGTAAGAGGAGAAGATGCCAAAAGTGAGAGATGGGAAGAAGGAGAAACACAATATTATGAACAAGACAAACAGGTAGAAGAATGAGGGAAGAACAAGGAAAATGAGAGTGAAAAGGACAAGTGGAAGAGAGAAAAGGAAATATCTAGATACGAGAAGGAAGAGAAGATAAGAAGAAGATTAAAGGAAAAATAAGCAGAAAAAGAGAAAGAGTATGAAGAACAAGGAAATAATGATGAGAAGGAGGAGGAGGGAAAAAGACAAGAAGGACAATAGCAATAAGTGAAAAAGAAATAGAACGAGGAAGAGGAGAAGAAAGTGGGAAAAAGAAGACAAACGAGAACAAGTGGAAGAGAAAGAGAAGAATGAGGAAGGAGCGGAAGAGAAGATGAAAGTGGAGATGGGGCAGAAGATAAAGGAGGAGGATAAGAAGGAGAAGTGGAAGATGGATGAGTGGGAGGAGAAAATGAAAAAGTAGGAGGTGAAGAAAGAGAAGAAGTAGAAGAGAAGAAGAAAAAGAAGAAGGAGATGAAGAAGAAGAAGAAGAAGAAGAAGAAGAAGAAGAAGAAGAAAAAAGAGAAGGAGAAGAAGAAGCATAAGAATAAGGAGGAGGATGAGTAGGAGGAGAAAAAGGATATGTTGGAGAAGAAAATGAGGAAGTATTAGGTGCAGAAGAAGAAGGCCAAGGAGAAAAATATGAATAAGAATTTCCAATACTCTGCGAAATGGATTCGTATAGGTTGATCCTTCCATTCCCCCACAAGGGAAGCAAAATGAGACAAGATTTTCTGACAACAAAAGTTTTGTCATCTATATCTGATCATCAGATGTGAGCAGTTCACAAACAACCGAAAACTTCCTGTTTTCATTCCACCAGGTCACTATAGGGGAGTTGGAATGATAGAGAAGAGAGCTTTTCTCTGTCAGTTTCTAAGGACATGTTGGGTGAGAGAAATCTTAGAAGTCAAGAAAAAACTAAGCAAAATACAGAAAGACTAAATTAGTTACATCTTTATATATTCCAGTCAAATGGTCGTTTTTCAGGAAACAGCCCCGAAAGAATTCTTCTTTCGACGGTTCTATATGTATTCCAGGGCGCTGAATTCGAATCTGAAATTTTCTGACACGCCAGAGGGCGGCTTCACCCCCAAAACCCCCAAAATTTCGGACTTTCTTCAATTCTCTCATTTCATCTCGTAAACCTTGAGTTTCTCAAGAAAAATCATTCTTAACAAAATCAACGACATTAGAATTTCCAGAACATTGAGTGGTCGGGCAGGATTCTACCATTTTTGGTTCCGGAGCTACGAATCTTCAAAAAAGGGGTATCTTTTAAGGGCTTTTCAAAATTATGCAAACCTACCACTTCTACCCTATACAACTTGGATATTTTTTCCAGTATAGATAAAAACCACTCATCACGTGGAAGAACAATTCATTATGAACAGGTCTCCTTAGGAATTTTCAAATTTAGTAGTGTGGGGAGGGGAGATACACAAAAAAATAGAAAATCATGTCCTACAGCCAAAATATAAATCTTTCATTATAATACCTTTTCAAGGCCTTCCTAACAAGAAAATGCATATTTCGGCTGAAATCATCTCACGAGGGTTATTTTCTATGAGAATCACCCGTTAGAAACATTTAATTTGAGTATTTCCTAGTGGGGGGTACGTCATAAGAATACGTCAAGGATCAAAACTTTAAACACTTATGACTTCTGACAGAATGATTAGATCTCCTCGTACTACGGATATAATTAGCTGATTAGAAGTGAATTGCTCATGTTCGCGGCGCGTATATCTGTACGCACCTATAAAATCATCACAAACATAATTTCTCAGCCTACTAAACATCTATTTGACTTATTGATTCATAGAATACGTACATGATCAAAATGATAGGGAGAAAAAAATAAGGTACCTAACCTTGTGCTATTCCTTTCCGAAATTTTGAGAAGGTTACACATAGACCAAATAGGTTAAGTCTTGTAGTTGTTCACCTCACAAAATGTTCAGTCCTTAATTTTTTTCACAGAGTAGTTTTTATTCTTAGAAGCTTCAAAACCAAATATAGAAGGAGTATTAAATTCCACATTATCACCACTGAGATGTTCACATACAGAAATAATTTAAAAGGACCAAAAAAAAAAAAATAAACTTCATTCTAAAAGCACAGTTGAGTATTAATGTATTAATAAGTAAGATCTTCTACAACAGGCAATAAAGTTACAGGAGATGGAGTAGTAAAAATAAACATTTCTCACTCTATTAAATAAAAAGAAAAGTATTAAAGTAATAATTGTCAAATTTCTCACTCTGATTGTGGGGAAGCGGAGAAGAGAGGAAAGTGAAGAAAAATCAAGAAGAAGAGGAGACTCAAGAGAAAACGGAATAAATCAGAAAATCAATTGCTGAAACAAGAAACAAATATGAAGAAGGATGGAAAGAAGCAGTAAACATAATAGATTACCGAGAGAAGAGCTGAAAGTTCAGTTGAAAAAAAGATGGACTCAAAAATAAACTAAAACAAAATAAAACTCAAAAACAGCCCAACAAAAATAAAATAGAAATGAACCAAAAAATAATAAAACTCTCGAGGATGGACTAAAAAATGAGACCTATAGATTTAAAGGAGAGGGAAAACTAGATTCATAAAACTGGATATTTGAAAGAATCAGGGAGAGAAATCGTTCTTTCTCATGTAAAAATGAGGTGAAACACAATTACATAGAAATGAGAAAATAGAGGTAAGAACGAAAGATAAATATAATTGTGGATTGATAAAGATGACAAAATATAGAGAATGAAATATTAAGGAGGAAAGAAGTGGAGAAATGAGAGAGATAATACGGAAGAAGCTCAAGAGTAAGTGAGAGAATGAGGAGGGGATTGAAAGAGAAAGAGGAGACATAAGATCAAGAGAAAATTGAATATGCAAGAAGGATAATATACAATAAAAGTGTCCAAAGAAACGAGAAGAAGTTTAAAAGCAAGAAGATAGTGACTATGCAATAAAAATGCTCAAAAAATGAACAGGAAAAACGAGTTGGGACATCGTACAACAGGCACAAAGGGATAGGAAAAAGTAGAAAGATGTTCAGAGATTTATTGCTTGATATCTGATAGAGGAAGTAAAGTTCGAAATGAACTTTTTTCTGATTGGAGAGAACCCACTATCTACTGGTATAGTAGAAGTCAACGAAAAAGACTGTCTGTATTGGGGAAAATTGCAATCGATCCTTATAAGAAATACTGTCTACGGTAGAAGAAAGAGAACGTTCAAAATAAAAATAAGAATGGGGAAAAATGTAAAAAAGAACGAAAGAAAGGAGAAGGAGGGGAGTAAAAAGAGACAGATAAATAAGAAGAAAAGGGAAGAGATAAAAAGTTCAGGAAAAAAAGAAGAATAAGATGGGAAGGGATTAGAGCAAGAAGACGAAGTCGTAGAAGAAGGATAAAGAATAGGAAGAAGGAAAATAGGAGAAAGACGGCAAGAACGAGGAGAATAGGAACAAAAGCAAGAACAGGAACAAAGGCAAAAACAAGAACATAAAAGAGAAGAAGAACAAGACCACGAATCAGGAGGAAAAGGATATGAAGAAGAAGAATAGAAAAAATGAGAAAGAACAAAAAGATGAAAAGATAGACAGAAAGTAATGAACAAAAACAATAAGAAAACAATAGGGAGAAGAAGAAAAATAATAATAACTACTCCTTAGAACATGAAGACGAGGAAGAATAAGAAGAAGAAGAGGAAGAGCATGAAGACGGAAGAGAGAAAAAATGAAAAAGAACAAGAACAAGAACAACATCAGCTGGGACGAAAAGGCGAAGACGAAGTGGAAGTTGAAGAAGAAGAACATTGAAATAGAGTAAGAATAAGAAAAACAACATGAAGAACAAGAAGAATAGGAACAAGAAAAATGACTGGGAAATAGAAAAAAAACATTAACAAGGACAAGAATCAGG
The DNA here is from genome assembly GCF_014356525.2 of Nilaparvata lugens. Lineage (NCBI taxonomy): Eukaryota > Metazoa > Arthropoda > Insecta > Hemiptera > Delphacidae > Nilaparvata > Nilaparvata lugens. The sequence continues at coordinate 10,304,516 of NC_052508.1, forward strand.
AGAAGAAGGAGATGATGATGATGATGATGATGAAAAGAAAGAGTAGAAAAAGAGGGATAGAAGAAGAACAAAGGAATGACAAGAAGAAGAAGAGAATAGCAAAACAAATGAAAAAACGAGAAGAAGATGAAGTACAACAACTAGAACAAGAAGACGAGGAAGAAGAAGGAGGTGGAGAAGAAGGAGAAGAAGAATAAGAAGGAGTTGGAGGAAGAGGGGAAGAAGAAGAACAGCCAGTCAGATGAACAAGAAGAAAAAGAACATGGAGATCAAGAAAAAGAGCAAAAACAAGAACATGAACTTAAACAAATACGATGACAGGAAAAGAAGAAGAAGAAGAAGAAGAAGAAGAAGAAGAAGAAGAAGAAGAAGAAGAAGAGAAGAAGAAGAGAGAAGAAGAAGAAGAAGAAGAAGAGAAGAAGAAGAAGAAGAAGAAGAAGAAGAAGAGGAAGAAGAAGAAGAGGAAGAAGAAGAAGAAGAAGAAGAAGAAGAAAAGAAGAAGGAGAAGAAGAAGAAGAACAACAACAACTAGAAGGAGTAGAAGAAGAAAGAGAACAGAAAGAAGGAGTGAAAGAAGGAAAAAAATAGGGTGAAGAAGAAGAGCAGCCAGATGGAAGAGAAGAAGAAGAAGAGAAGAAGAAGAAGAAGAAGAAGAAGAAGAAGAAGAAGAAGAAGAAGAAGAAGAAGAAGAAGAAAAAGAAGAAGAAGAAAAAGAAGGAGAAGAAGAAGAAGAAGAAAAGGACGAGAATATCAAGATCAAGAGCAAAAACAAAACATGAACGTGAACCAGTACAATGAAAACAAAAAAGAACAAGGAAATGAACTAGATCCAGAAAAAGAAGAAGCTGATAAAGAAGAAGAAAAAATGAAAATAAGAAGAAAAAACCCGTAAGAGAAGAAGTAGTATAGTGTAAAAGTGAGGAAGTGGTCTCTATGGTATAGAGAGTGCACCGCTTACAAGAAAAATGCACTTGTGGATTGTTTCAAGAGTGATAAAGCAGCTTAAAGTTGGCTACTAGTGAGCACGATTCATTACAATCTGGCAGCATTGGCTAAATGGTAAGCGTTGATAGATGCTGATAGTTTGAAAATAAATCTCGGTGCAGTTCTCGGCGATAAATTGGCCGGATATAACTACTCAGTGGTGATCTACGAGCTCCAACAAAACTATTTTATTGAACCGACTTCTTCCGCTTCAAGTAAAGGAGGGTGAAAGGAGGGTAGAAGGAGGGTAAAAGTGGGTAAAAGAGGGGTTTTCGCGCCGCATAAATCATTTTCCCCTCTCGGGAGTTCAATAGAATTTCACGCTGAAATGAATAAATGAAGACTAGTATAATATTTTCACTTAAATCTCATTGCAATTTTGAGTGAGTAATGTATTATGTTCTCTCTGTTTCCGATTTTGTTGCAATAAATGAAATCACAGACAAGAATCTGTATGAAGTATTACATCTATATAAAAGCGAAATGGCACTGATTCATTCACTCACTCTCTCATTCATGATCAACAGAACTAAAAATCTACTGAACAAAATACGTTCAAATTTAGCATGAATGTTAAGTTGGTCATCTAGAGATGCACTAAGAACGGATTTCAAAATATCTCTAAAGATACGCCCAAAATCTGCGTTCATGAGGACGATGACGACAGTTCAAAATGAATCATAATGCTCTAGCATATTGTTGAATGAGGTGCTCAATGCTGTTTATGAGGAATATGAGGAGTTGTAAGGCCAGGTTGCACAAAAGCCGGTTAAATATTAATAGTGGTTAGTTCCACGATAGGGATGTCAATCCCGGGACTGATTTCCAATGCCGGTATTTCGGGATTATCTAATATCAATCCCGGGATCCCGGGACTGATCCCGGGATTGGCAAAATCAGTTTCATGCATTTTTAACCAATTGTTCCTCCTCAATACTGTTCAGTAACAGTGTGTGGAGATGAAATTGGGCTCATTATAGAGGGAGAAGATATTATTAGAATGGAAAAATACTTGGGAAAAATATTAAAATTAAACATTCTATTTCTATAAATGTTTTCAAGATAAGGAGTAACTTTTTTTAAATCGTAACCAATACTAAATAAAATTTCGTAGAGCCAACTACATAGGTACTTCAACTAGATATTCTACTTGTGATAGAGAAAGAGAAGAGGAATAGTTAGACATAGAGTGAATAGATGGTGCTTGTTTATTTCTGATTTCTGAAGTCTTTTCAAAGTTCTAAGTGCATTTCAAGGAAATGACATCAGCACTATTGCAAATATTGTGCCGTCTAGACTGGTAATTGTGGTGCTGTGTAGACAGAAACAAACGTAGTGACATAACCGATCAAGAACCATTCTGCGAATGATGTGAGCCGAAAATGCGAATTCTATTTAGCCAGTACTGAGTACAGTATATCATGTATAATATGCAACTATAGGCTGTGCTTGTAGAATAAATTAGTAAAACACTTAGAACAATAAATTAGTTATGCAAAACTCATTATCCATCACCGTAAATAAATTTTATATTGAATTGTTTTTAGAAAAATACAATCACAATTTCAGGTTTTCTAATCCCGAAAATCCCGGGATTGACGCTGAAAAAGGCCGGGATTGTTAGGTATCAAAAATGGACCGGGATCCCGGGATCCGGGACTGACATCCCTATTCCACGATAACCAGAGAAGGCTCTTTTGTAAAGACGGCTTTTCTGATTGGTTCTCGTAGAATTAATCACAATTAGAACTTAACTTGCTTTTGTGCAACAGGCAGTAAGAGTTCGAAGTGAACTTCACTATATAGGAGGAAAATCCGAAAAGAGTTGAGCCGAGTTTGTTAGCTGTAATGTATTTATTCGACAACATTGTTGGCTTGGACACTAATCGATATGGCCTCTTGTAACGTAGGGACTTGATCGCATTTTCATTGAGAGTTGGTTGTTAACTTTCAATTGGATTTCAAGTTGTGTCCGCGCTCGTGACTTGAATGCTTAACCTGACTTAACTTACAATGCTTGACCTAGACTACATTGTTAAAGGGATGGAAGTGGATAGAAAATTGGAGGAAGAAAAAGGAGAGAAAAAGAAGAGTATGATAGTGAGGTCCACTTTATAATGACAGTGGTGAAAGATACCAGAACAACGTTGCCAATCTTGTCAATGCCTTCTATAGACGCTAGCTATAGATACTAGAATGGTACTGCTATCCTTGTCTACCATTCAACAAAGCGGATAGCGCTATCTCTTACCTGCTTTGCTCTGTTGCTAGATAGTTTTTAACAATGTTGAATAATTAATTAATAAACAAAATATTTAATCGTTATAAATATAATTGATTATTTTAAACGAGAATGAACAGTTAATTTTAAGATGCGTACAGATTTACGCGACGCGAAAATGAGCAATTCACTTTTAATCAGCTGATGCCAAGCTTTTTATATCTATATCTTATACCGTTTCTGTAAAAATACAGATATAGTCAGCTGATTAAAAGTGAATTGCTCATGTTCGCGGCGCGTATATCTGTACGCACCTCTACATCAATGAACTTGTATCAGCAAACTTTCAATCAGCTGACTATATCTGTATTTTTACAGAAACGGTATAAGATATAGATATAAAAAGCTTGGCATCAGCTGATTAAAAGTGAATTGCTCATGTTCGCGGCGCGTGAATCTGTACGCATCTTAATATTAACTGTTCATTCTCGTTTAAAATAATCAATTATATTTTATAACGCAAGAAAAATATTTCAATGATTTCATAATGCATTTCAATGATTAAGATTGAATATTTTGTTTATTAATTAATTATTCAACATTGTTAAAAAACTATCTAGCAACAGAGCAAAGCAGGTAAGAGATAGCGCTATCCGCTTTGTTGAATGGTAGACAAGGATAGCAGTACCATTGCTAATCAAACACTGCCATTATAACGTGGACCTCACTATAGAAAGGAAGGATTAATTGATCGAATAGTCGATATTACAATATCGATACGATATTTTGCGATATATCACGATACGATATATTGTCGTATTGTTGATGGGATACGGTATTGTTGATCAACACGGTATTGTTGATGGGATAGAAGCGGGTATAGAGAGAAACTTGGAGAAGGAAGAAGAAACGAGAAAGAAGAGTATGAGATAATTGATTGAATTTATCGACAACACATATCCTTTGTAACATTATACAGATCGAGTACGTTGGCCGAATAAAATTCTTTCACTCCGTTTGGAAAATATTTTTTCATTTTTTTTTCCTTTATCAGGATACAACAGGATAGCATTGGAAATTAATAAAACAATAATGTAATGGCCTATCACCCAGCTGACTTCACATTTTTGTGTTTTAGGAGGTATCTTTCATGTCCCTTATGTGCCAACAGCTGATTTCAAAACATTAGATAGGTTATGTTTACACTTTATGATTAATTTCAAAAATCATGAAGTGTAAACATAACGTATTTTTGGACAATTTCTATCTGAATTTGGGAAAGGAACAGTTTGGCCTTTAAGCCTGTTGTTCCTTCCCCAATCATTCATAGTTGAGAATTATATTGTAAGCATCAATGTATGAATCAAGACAACAGTTTGTCTTGAATTTTAATTTTGACTTTGTCATGCATACTTGAGAATAAGGTATTCCACGACATGCAATCAAGAGTTAGTCTCACAAAAAAATGTCATGAAGTGTACAGTTGAAGCCCAGTAGCTGGTGTCACCTACTGGTAGAATTGATAACTACACCAGTAGGCGTTCCAATCCTCCAATCAGAAGAGAGTATGGGGAGCTGGAAGGCGTGGCTTGCTGCCGTTGGTCCGTTATTCTATGATTTCCGCTCCTTCTACACACTCACTCTCACTAACACTCTGTCTCTCTCTCTCCACACAAACTCTCTCTCTCTCTTTCACACTCTCTCTTTTTTCTCATTCTTTAAATAGAGTGGAGTAGAGTGTTTATCGCAAGTATATCCTTGAGTACAATTTTCCAAGAATGGACCCATTTTATCTATAACCATTACTAATACAACATATGACCTTCTATTGATTCACAAGATAAATAATCACAATGAGTAACGGATTTCAAAATCAATACAATAAAGGTTAGTATGTATTTCGAGAATATTGAACAAAACAAGATAAAATTTGATTAGAAAGTACCATGATATATCATTATGCTTGTATCAACCCGAATTGGCGAAAGTATGAACAGCTATAGTGAGGTCCACGTTATAATGACAGTGGATGAAGATAGAAGAATAGCGATGCCGATTCTCTTCATTAATTAATTATATTTCTATACTGTCAAAAACATAATTGACATCGTTGTGAACCTAGAAAAGGATAGTACCACCGGCTTTGTCGAATGATAGACAAGGATAGCAAAACCAAAGTTGATCAAATACTGTCATTATAACGTGGACCTCACTATAAGCAGCTAAGCATCCTTTCTTGGAAGAAGGATACCAAAAATATTTTCCGCATGAAGGGTTAACTCTCCATCAGAGTATGATGAGCAAGGTGATTAGAAGGAGAAATCTGTAATATAATAAAGAAGAGGAGAATTGGCTTATACATTTACGGGATAGGGAATACACGGATAACAAGGCATCATCACGTCTGAACTACTGGACAGATTAACTAAAGATTTTGCATAAAGCATTCTCAATTTACCGAGGATAGTTATAGGCTAATTCTAGATTCTTGAAGATTTTAGTACGACAGGTTTTCAGTTTGTCAAGTAATGATTATAAAAATGATGGATGTTATAAAGTCACAGTTTCATTAGAAAACAAAATACCGAATACCGAATATTTTTATTTATTTACAATGCAAATGATACTAATGTAATAACATTGAAAGATTAAATGATAAGGTAGTCCTTGTGCTATTTTTCTTCCAAATTTATAGGTCCAAGATAAGGTTAGAACTTCAAACATTAAATTCCATACTTTGGTCCAAAAATATTACAAACTCTACAAACATTTATCATTCTATTGTACAGAGTATATTGCTCCATGGCTCTGAAACCTGGGAATAAACAAAACGAGACACTCAAAGGATAAATGCTGTGAGAATAGATTTCTTGTTGTGTGCCGAATTTGTTGTGTTTCAATGATGGATCGAGTGAGAAATACGGAGACAAGGAGCGGAATAGGGGAGCTGGACACAACAGTAGAGCAGATTCAAAAGAAGCGCCTTGTGTGGCTAGGACATACACAGAGGATGAGAGATGAGAGGTGGCCCAAAAGGATACTTAATTGAGATCCACCTGGAAAAAGAAGGAGGAGACCGCCTGAACTTTGGAACAAACAGGTAGCCTATTATACTAGTATGATGACTAGAAATCTGGTCCAGGGAGACTGGAATAATCGTAATAAATGGGATGCGAGAAACGGCTGGAGCTATGAAATAAACTTGCTTTTATATATGAAATACTGGTTTCAGTTGTTACACCATTATCAATATCTTGTAAATTGAAACTACAGGTAGACCAGCAGTATTCATACTCATGGACGAACATTGCTATTGGTGGAAGCATTGCTGTGCTGCGAAGCACGGGTTACCTGCAAGTCAAGAATAAAACAAAACGGAGGAAATGATCACTGTAGGGAAAAGAAAAAAACTGGAAGAAAACGTAGAAAATTTAGAGAAGGAAATGCTCCCTCGGTTAAGGAGTGCAAAAAAAGTACGAAGTACTCGTTACAGGATTGAAGTAACGAAAGAAAGAGAGAAGGATCTCAGAAGTGAGGCGGGAACTACTTTTTCAATGAATAATGGAATTCTTAAGAGCTCGGTGAGAATTGCTACCGCTGAATTATTTTCAGCACAGAAATGACTTCCAAAAACTGCTCTGTTCCACTGTAAAAAAAACGACTTCAAATTGGGAAATTACTGAAATGCTTAAGTAACCAACAGTTGAAAGACGTTTCGATTGAGTGAGTCTCTGGCTTATATTATTTGAAGCGTTCTTGTACAAAAATGCTCTTCAAAAGGCTTGAGAGAGCTGATCATTGTTACGAAACCTGAGGAAGTGCACGAACAATTCCGATGTTCCAGAATGAAGGTTGCACCAGCCGACTGAAGGATAATGGCCCATATGAATAAAACCAGAGCAAATGCTCATGAGCAAGAGCATGGAGCATAAGGTTTTGCTCATGAACAAAAGGTAGAAGCAAAAGCATTTGCTCATTTTTATATGAATAGGCTTTACCTTATACTCTTACCTTATGCTCCTAAACTCTGGAGCAAATGCTCACGTATTTTAAAGATTTTTCATCAGCTGATTCGCTTTTGTAGCCTTACTTTGTTTTTATAGCTCACGGAAGCGCTAAATATGCAAGTAGGTTGCACCGCTTGTGTTTGCGTCGTCTGCTCTGTTTTCTAACAGGTAGCTATATTTTGTATTTATTCTTTTGTAGGGATAATGGTGATATATATCATGGTTGAATCTAAAAAGAGTTCTATAGTGCAAAAGGTTTTCACGTTTATTCATAGAAAATGAAGCAAATGCTCCATATTGTAGAAGTATAAGCAAATGCTCAACTTTATTCATATGGCCCAATGATACTCAATCTGTTTCTCCACAAGGTCTGAGGCAAGGCCTTACACCACTATCAATCTCTGGTAAACAAAAAGCTTGAACATTGAGCCAGCAAAATGTATTGTTGTATTAGTATTGCCATAAGATTTGTCATTATAATCCGTACAAGATTACTTCTGACTTGGAGGAATTTGCGGCGCAGAGAAATGGAGGGAGATCAGCCAAATTACAGTGATTAATAGAGTCATAGGTAGTTGCCAATTTGTCAGTCGTGTGACTGCTTTCAGACAGGAAACTTCGCATGTGTAGAATGATCACATGAACAGTCACTAGAAGTTGGAGAACGCTGGCCGCTTAAAAACGGCAACATCGCGCCTCTGTATCCCTGCCGCTGTATGCTTTCTCTGCTGCGCATGTCCATCCCAAGTGAGAAGTAATTTTGTACAGAGTATAGCTGTTGACCAATTATGGTAGAGCTCCACTGTCATTGGCCCTGCGCTCTACTAAATATACTTATTGGGAGTTTCCAGTCTCAGCCAATGAAACTATCATTGATCATTTCCTATTGTGTTTCACATTATAGTTCCTACAACCGTATCACAACGATCCAATCTCGAATTTATCCATGTTCATATTCTCAGGGTGACCACTAACGACAGGTAAAGTGTGTTGAAATGTCAAATGTTTGTACACACATGTTGTGTCATCAGCGAGAGGCTTCGAACAAAAAAACAGCTGTTTCGACAGTAGGTTCTAACATTTAATGAACAATAAATTATTAATAAACCACAGAAAAATTTGAAATTCTAATAATACAAAAATAGTTTCAACTGAAATAGAGCAACTGAAAAAATAAACTACAAAAAATTGAATATACAAATACCTAACCTCGAAAAATTTCGTTCGATGCCCGTACAACATGCATGACGAGCGTGTGCGTACACACATGTTCAACACACTTGTCCTTTCGTTAGTGGCCACCCTAAAGCTGTGTTTACACCAAAGTTAATAGCAAAATGTTCATTTTTCCGTCCTTATAGACTCTATTAGATTGAACAGAACTTGACAAACATATATGTTCATCATGTGTTTGATAAGTTATGTTCAATCTAATAGAATCTATAAGGACGGAAAAAACATTTTGTTAATAACTTTGGTGTGAACGCAGCTTTAAGCTGGGTTTACACCAAAGTTATTAACAAAATTTCTATTTTTCTGTCCTTATAGAATCTATTAGAATGAACGGAACTTGACAAACACATATGTTCATCATGTGTATGATGAGTTATGTTCAATCTAATAGAAATCTATATGGATCAAGTTATTAACAGAATCTTAACAAGTGAACAAAAATAAATGGATCACAGAAAAATCACAAATTATAATAAAACAAAAATAGTGTGTATTTTTGGGTTCAAAATTTTATGAAATAGCTTGATTTATCCAATATGAAGTGATAATTAACTGTCATATCAATTTAAATATAGTTTGGTGTTTTAATTTCTCTAAATTCAAAATGTTTAGCTTATGTATATTTTTGGAAGAAAATTGAACTTGAACGTTTTACAGTAGAAACATAACCTATTTTTTGGACATTTTATTAATTTATCAAAATTTGAGAATGGAATAGATTTGGGCCAAGCCTGTTGATCCTTCCTAATCATATTTATATGATTTGTGATTCTGTCCACGAATAAATAAATAAATAAATGAATAATAATACAAAAAATAGTTTCAACTTGAATAGAGGAACTTTGTGTTGATAACTTTGGTGTAATCGCAGCTTTAGAGTGTGAGTGTTCACCAGCAGACTGATACAGATCTACTTCCAGTAGTGATTTATCCATACTAATTGGAGAAAACCGCATCAAGTGTACGATACAACACTCATGTCATACGATCAGTGACGTATGTTTACCTTCAATACACGACCTGTCAGCGTATCACAACCACATCTAATCTCATCGTTTAGATACGGTGCTAACTGTTGGGTCAACCACTTCCTGAAATCAGTCACACTCCAGCACACCTCAATATATCATCATTATTCCCAGGAAATTGCCACAATAATTCAATACAATGTGTATTCAGATCTGTCCTTCACCTGGAACATGTCACGTGATTTACTATAGACTATCAGTATTCCTATAGTGAGGTCCACGTTATAATGTCAGTGGAGAAAGATAGAAAAACATCGTTGCCGATTCTCTGCCTTGTAACTGCTTTCTATAGATGGTAGGTAATACCGGTATATCTGATGTAATATCAATTGTTCATTCTTGTTTCAAATACTTAATCAATTATACTATTTTCGTTGAGAAAATATTTGTTTCAATGATAAATTAATAAATTCAGTTAGATAAGAGAGAATAGGCAGTGGTCTTCTATGGAAGATAGCTGATCCCGGTATATCTGATGTAATATTAACTGTTGTTCATCCTTGTTGAGAATAATAAATAATTTATTATATTTTATTCGATAAGAAAAAATATTTTCCCATTATTTAATAACAAATGTAAATAATTGAGATCAGATATTTTGTTCATTGATTATAATCCTTCGATGATAAAATAACAATCCGGCGACCTTGCAGAGTTTGAAAAGGATATTCTGCCACAGTGTACATACAGTATGGAAACTTGGCTAGTACCCTGACGCAAAAATCCGCCATCTTGTTAGGAAGCGCCGCATTGTAATAGTATTGATGGTAGGTTCGGATCACTTTAATGATCTCGTTCACTGCCGCGAGCCAATCAGAAGACCAGGATTGGAACTTCCTAAGGTCACGTGACGTGTCTACTATTTGCGCCATGTAAAAAGCTTTAGTTAGATAGGCGTATTATTGACAGTTTCCATTCTGTACCTATTCTGTGATTCTGCTTTGTCGAATGATACCTAGAATAGCAACACCAATGTTAATCTAATAGTGCCATTATAACGTGAACCTTACTATAATAGAATGATACAAGAATGGTACGAAGATGATAAGCAAGGAAGCAAGGATCAATGTTAATCGAATACAGGCATTTTACATGTATCTCACTATGAAGATGATACAAAGATGATACAATGATGATACAATCATATTATTATTATTGATGTCTTGACGTTTGGAATTTTAACATGAGTAAAATTTGTGGATTTAAGTGAAATTTTTAATATTTTTTGTGATTGTGAAGGACGATTTTTGTTTGAATTTGTATTTTGAAATTAATTAATCTAAAAATTCAAAATTATTGTAGTAAATACATTTTTTGGAATCAAAATAGTGTGTTAATTAAGTTATCATATTTACATAACCTCTAGTCTGTGTATTCCAAATTAAGGTTTAGAGCAGTTTTGGGCGAATGCCTGTTGTTTTTACCTGGATTGTATCTATTGTCTATGAATAAATGAAATGAAATGAAATGAAATGATACGAAGATGATACAAAGATCATAAACAAGGACAGAAACACCAATGTTAATCAAATACTGTCATTATAACGAGGACCTCACTATAGGAAGATGATACAAAGTTGATACGAATATGATACGAAGGTGATAAGAAGATACAGTACAATGATTATACAAATATGATACGAAGGTGATAACAAGATGATACAATGATTATACAAATATGATACAAAGATGATAGACGGATGATAGACAAGAACAGTAACACTAATATTAGTCAAATACTGCCATTATTAACGTGGTCCTCACCAGAGGAAGATGATACCAAGTTGATAAGAAGATAATACAAAGATGATACGAAGATAATACAAAGATGATACGAAGATGATACAAAGATGCTACGAATATCATCTGTGTAAACAGATTTCATTCGTCAACTCCCTCCCATTCTTCCGGTCGTCTGTTAATGAAAAGAATGAATCCATTAAGTTTTAAGTAACAAGACATATAACTGACTAACCATTTTATGAACAAAGATGATACACGGTTGATAGACAAGGATAGCAACACCAATGTTAGTCAAATTCTGCTATTATAACGTGGAGTTTACTAAAGGAAGATGATATAAATATTGTCACGTTACTTTTGGTGGAGTACGTTTAGCCTCTTGCTTGGCGTCAATCGGTAGAGCATGAGAGTTATTTTAATAATTATAAAATCTGGTCGTGGTTTTACTAGGATATAATCTCACTAAAATCTTCATAGGCCCAGACATGAGCTTTCACAATAATACTGATAATTTATAAAAAATATGTATATATAAAACTTATATCCTATAGTATTGAGGAATAAAATGAATAGTACACCATAAAAAATTTGATACATATATTAACAAATATCTGCAAAATAAACCAGAGCAAAAATACATAGAGCGACAAAAAATATATAATATAACAAGGAGCGAAATCAATAAAATATCACAGGTTAATAGGTTACTATTTTTCAAGTTCTATAGCACGAAACGCTACCATGTGCTTTCATTTCATGATCATATGCATTTATCTGCATGTAGCTTCGACATCAACTTTGCTGATGCTTGTCGACTTGGATAATAATTCTATTTAAAAAATAAACTTCTCAAATCAGAGCATGATAAATTGACAAATCAATAATCCAAATATATATTAATTTCTATGGTTTCCAATAGAATTCTTTATAATAAATATATTTATCTCAGGGTGCGAGATTCGGCACCTGACGGAAATAGATAGATCAATATTTCATCTAGTGAATCAGAGCCAAAGTTAGTAGACAGAAGGTTGGTCACTCATCTATAGTATTTTAGTTGAAATGCAATTGGAGTGGGGGAACTGCAGCCGTGACGTAGGCTGTAGTACAGAGTAGGCAGAATATCGCATTCTTGAAAATCATACGGTGACCTGTAGTCAAATTATATAACACAAACATTTTTTTACATGCAAACTTTCTGTTTCTGCTTTACAATAATTATCAAAACATTTGAATAATACAAGCATTTTGCAATATAAAAGCAAAAAACCCACCTCCTAACCTTCCCTTTCAAACCCTTAAGATTTCTTTATCTTCTAGGTCGTGTTTATATTTTGTAGTTTGGCTATACATCAGCTTGTGAATTTCGGGGATGAGATATTTTGATTCTCGTAGAGCATGTGCTCGATACCAGCATGTGTTCAGTGCATTTATATGAATGAAATTCATTGGTTTATCGGGATCGGTTTATTGTTTTATTGAAATGCATTGGTTTATCAAGATTTTTTATGGGTTAATCTGAAATCATAATAGTATAACGTTGTCTACTAACGCTTTTCCAGCTTATCAACTTTTTCATGTCACGTGTTTAGATACTTGAAAAACTTTCAACTTCATTTTATTCATACAAGTTGAATGAACTTGATATATTAAACATCATTAGAATCGGTGATTAATTCGCTATAAGTATGGAGAATTTTTAAGTTCTAGGTCAATCTTGAGGGGATTAAACGACGATGTATTTGAAGATACAGTGAATAAACTGTATGCTCAGTGTGGTTACTCTATCACTCATTTACTACACGTGACGTCACGCTGGTATTCCCCCCACCACTTCGAATCTTACACCTGTGAGTGATCAACCTTCTGTCTACTAACGTTGAATCAGAGCTACATTATGTTATCGCAAATTATATTATTATAAAAATTAATGATCATATGAAAATTTGTATTATCAGCCTAGAACTTAGTATTCTTTTGATTGGTGTATCTTTTGATATATGAATTGACTCGTTACTATCCAATAAAATACCTCTTATACAATCTTTAAACTTGCGCAAGTATTTTTACCAATTTCTTAATTTATAAAACCTTTCGACGAGCTAGCTTTGATTTCTTATTTCATTTCGAAGCACTGAGGGGCGTCCTATCACTATTTCAATATTATTTACTCACGTGCTGGTATTTCTATGAGCTGCTGATGGCGATCCAAACTCCTGGTGGTCCTGGATTATTTGTGGCCGAAGTTGTCTCTTCCAAGGGATTAAAAATATTTAAATGACTTTTGCTCTACAATAGCATCACAAAGTCTTATGAAAAAATTTAGTAATTCGATTTAACTTTAAAGTTATTAAAAGGTACAGTAAGATATTGCGCTCTATAATTTTTGGTGACATCTCATGGTGGTGGTTGGCAGGCAAGTGGGGAAGTTCTCTTTTCTAATTCACAATTTTTCATTTCCGATTTCCAAATTTACATAGAATTTAAATAATTTGTTCCTCCGCCATTCCTGGCTCAAATAGTTCGTGCCGATCTATTAAATTATTACTTATGTTACATCTTTGATAGTTCATCTGCCTTCGGGCCATATCCAAAACATAAACTGTACAACAATAATTCATAAATTTTCAACATTTATAGAAATATATACAACAATTAGCCACGTGGATCTTTTGGTTCCTCAAGTTGCATACTATTTCGTTACAATAAGTTCCTGCCAAGGTGTTTGGCTAGATTCTACGTTATGCGACTCAGTCGATCATTAGGTCGCCGATCAATAGATATTTTCTGCCTAACCTCAAATTTTCAGCATTTTATATAATATTATATGGGTAGCAAAAATTATTTTTCATTTCTATTCGGCCGTTGTAAATTTAGCCATGATGCCTGATATTATCTAATCTTTTAACATTATCATCTTTGGCGATATTAGCCTATTATTCCACTTAGACCTATAAATTTCTTCAAATAAGAATTTTTATTTATCCCTCCGAAAGTCAAAACGTTACAAGATGATAAGAAGGTGATAAACAAGGATAGCAACACCAATGTTATTCAAATACTGCCATTAAAACGTTGACCTTACTATAGGAATATGATATACGGAGATGATATAAATATGATACAAAGATGATGAGAAGATGATACTAATATGATACTGTAGCAATAAATATTGTTACAATTATGAGTGATGAGAATTATGCAAATTAGCCTGAGAAGTTAGCCTGTTATAAAAATGGATTGTGCTGTTCTGCTTTTCTGTGTTGTGTTGTGTTGACTCTGTAAGTGTGTGCATAGAAGCTAGGATCCTAGGAATAACATCAATTTTCCTGGAGCAACAGTCTAGTTCATGAACCTTGCTTTTGCGTTGTGTAGTGTCGACTCTATAGGTGTGTGTGTAGAAGTTGTGGGAAGATCAATGATTTTCCTAGAATATAAGTCTGGTTCACAACCTTATAAGGCAAGGAATTTATAGCTGCCTAGGAAAAATAGCTGTCACTTGGTGGGAGAATGTATCTTAAATTGTAGTTGTAACGTCCCTTTCTATTGGTGGAAATTTTTCTAGAGTATAGTAACTGCCAATCACAGTTGGTGTTGGTTAGGTCTATTTAGTATGGACGATCTCACAGCTGTCCACCTCAAGACGAGAAAAGCGAAGTGGCTTCACTCAGCGTCTGTCCTCCGACATAAGCAGTACTAAAATGTAGTCTGATCAGAACTTGGTGTTAATCATGGCTGCCATGCCAGCTTTTGGCTTTTTTTAGTATTTGGCTCTGGAACCTTTTGTTCCAGCAGCATTTTTAGTCTTTTGCCTATGTAGTCGCTTTAATTAAGAAGAGAGAGAGTATCAAATTGTAACCTCACAATGGAGATTTTTCTCCTATAACCGCTACTAAAGGTACGTCATAGAGTTATAATATTATTAAGGAAAATATCTTCAAAGAAAGCTTCCATCAAAGTATTTATTGTTATGTAAGAAAATTAACGATATATGTTTTGTAGAAATTTAGAATACCTATTAGTAGGAATTAAGATATTTGTTGATTTAAACTATTTTTGAAGAGGAAGCTATTAACCTAAATTTCAATTACTGTTGTTTACACAGATGTACACAGACTGTGTTGACTGATGTTTACAGTATTATTCTATCAGTATTTTTTGGTTATAGATTTTATTTGTCTTTTGATGCTTAGGAAAAGCTTTCATGATTATTTAGGAAACATCTATCATGTAATTTATTCTTTTAAATTACACCATAAATGTGATTTATGTAAGAGAACTGACTAAACTAACAACAATACTCGAAATACCTTATTATGAAGTAATTCAATCAACTTGTGAATTATGTAGGCCTATTATGGAATACTATGTACTCATCGCTTTGTGTATAGGGCGTAACCCTTATTACAAATAATTCTATTCTTTTATATCAAGAGATTGAAGTAGGTAATGCCTACTTATGTTTTAAAGTAATTGATGTGAGCTATATAACCTAAAGTAGGTTGTTTTTATTATGTAACTGAAGTTAAGTTAATTGGTTTTATCCTAGTTTATTTTTATTCTAACAGCGGTGTAAGTACGGGGATCAACGTACGAATCCATCATTTCATGGGTTCATGAACGTGTGTCTTTAAGCCGCTGAGACGCCTCTGAATCGATGGCCGTCCTAGAAACTTGGGGTATGCTGTCTCCTGTCCATCTGGACGTGTAGAGCTCGATCACCGAGCCTAGATTCAATTGAAGAAACAGCTATGAGGTAACAACTTTTTCCAAATTAAACGAACGTCCCAGGAACTCCGGATGTGACAAAATGGGTTTTAGTGACGACAGACTTTCAATCAAGTAAAACGTGCGGAATTAGACTTTTGTTAAATCATAATTTTGAGATATTATTGGGGATAGATAGATTATTAATTTTATTAATTTGGTTTGAGTAATAGATTTTCGGTTGTATCTTTACATTGAAAAGTGAGGCCATATTTTCTCTGTAAGGATCCAGCTGGGAATTTCAGTTTTCTTTAATTTATAAATAATTATAATCTTCTAAACTACTAAAAGTTGAATGAGTACATGAATTTTTAAATGTCCCTTATTGATTAAATTTAATGTTTTAAAATAATTCTCATCTTAAAGTTGTAAAGGATCAAATGAAGTTTCAAGGACCCTAACCTTTCCTAAATTTGTTTTGATGACATATATTTTTGAATAGTTTTTTTTTTAGGTAGTATACCATGATGTGATACTTGAGGAATGTTTGTCCTTGCAGCGTTCATGATATAAAGATACTAAATAGTTATTATTGGGGGGGATCATTAATATTTGATAATGTTTTGATAGTGTTTTAAAGTTTCCAAGTGTGTTCAAAATTTAATGTTCTAAGAATTTTATGAATTTTATGTGGATCTTTTCTTAAAATATTTATTCTTATTTATGATTAACTTCTGAGACATATCGATGATAATTTTCAATAATTGCTCTTTTGAAATTAGAGTCCTTTAAGCTTTTATGATTCAATCTAAAACGTTTTCAAATGTAGAGCATACGGAGTAGGTTATTACCGTATTAACTATTTCAGAGATAACTTTTAATTTTAGTAATTTTATGTTCAGTTTTCAAATGTAACTTCTTTGTTTTATTAATTGTTGAATTTAACTGTAAGAGGTGACAATATAATTGATACCTTCTCTCTATTTCGTTGTCTCTCTTGTCATTTCTGGTTTCCCGTTCTCTAGCACTAGGTATGTTTATCAAGCATCCCTTTTATTAAGTTATATTGTGTGTGCTTCTAAATTCTAAATTCAAAATTAACTTTCTAAATTCATAGCACGGCACAATTTGCTGCGCCACTCTGCTCTTTTGCTCTTTTTACTGACTTATTATGTTAATTTCAAATCAGTTTATTCATAAAATTGATAAACATTCTTATGGCTAATGAATGCTTGATTCCAGAAATGAGTATTGAAGTTTGGAGCAGCATACAAATGCTGAAGATAAACTAATTGAAGTTGAATTTTATATTATTTTATTAATGTGATCAATATTAATATTTTCCCTGTCTGTGTTTCCATTTAGCTTGAGCTAGGGCACTCAAGGCATTATACTGGTGTAGGGACAATTTCATTTTTCGAGATTCTTATAGAAAATGACATGTTAGGGACAGTCAGAAATTTAGTGGAAGTTATGATATGTCAGAAAACTGTAGTCACAGTAGCATTGCAGATTGTGGCCTGGATAATTGAGAATAAAGTTGAAGGAAGGTTAGATTTGAGGAGTATAGCAGAAAAATAATAATTGATTGATTTAGTTGAATTTATTTTGTTTGTTTGAGTTTCAATTTTGTGTTTAAATTAGTCCTTGCATCTTCTAATGAAAACCTAATTTCAGTGTTGCATCAAAGACCACCAAGTCTTGTGAATGGCGATTTTGCGTTTGATTGAGCTGATAGACGATGGCTGCAGTGTTGAGTCTTGATGTTGTCCGTGATGCTGATCTTCAATAGCGGGTCTGGTGAGCCAACATACTGTAAGGTTGGTGCCGAGACAAACATTGTCTATCCTTTATTATATTGTTTGAGATGTTCGTCTATCAAAATTTAGTTATCTGATTAGTACTGGAATTTCAGTTGTTTGATAATATTTCATTGGTAGGGTCAGTAATGTGGTATAAAAATATAGGGTGTATTTTGTGGTCTGGCATTGTAAAGAGAGTTGTCAGACGTGATAGGGTTTGTTAACGTTTCCTTTAGGCTGTGGTATTTTTTTTTTGAGCTAAGATAGGTAGATGTGAGAAATCTTATCTGTTGAAGTTGTAGTTTTGTTTGATGAATTAAGTATCTGGAGTGAGTGTCGCCAGTTGTAAGGGGCACTACTCAGATGAGGTCCATATGACAAATCAAGGTTAATAGCTGGGACTATCCTTGTTGTATTTGTGGAATGGAAGATAGAATTTTAGCAAAAGGTACTCAGAGTAGTATGAGCTAAAATTGGGTTATTCTGTTGAATGGTGTGGTTCCTTTCTGAAGATTTATGGGGGTCTGAAGAAAATAGATGGAATGCTAAACAAGATCAGGTTTTTTTTTGAAATTTTAGGGTAAGCCTCAGTTGAAAGGTTCGTTAGATTGATAGCTGGGAATGGCCACAATACACTGTCAAAATTTATTATCTAATTTCTTGGGATAAAATTTATCTAAATAATGTGGGTAGTGAAAATCTAAAGTTTTATTTATTAGGAAAAAAGGTTATATTATTAATAAGTCAAAGTGAATTTTGAAATTAAGTATAATGAATGAGAGAAAATTTAGAAAGTTTATAGAGTTCGAATTGGGATTTTGTAATAATAAATAGTATACTGCTATAGTTAATTTGGTGATACAGACAGTGGAAAGTAATTTATTTCAATACAGAGAAATTGGGGAAATTAAAAATAAATAAATAATATTTGAATTGTATGGTGATAATTAATTATGAGAATTAATTTTACTTGGTGATAGGATAATTGATTATTTTTTGTTGCAGTATTGTGAGGATAAATTAGGGAGATTCATAAATTATAGTGTTGGTTTAGTATGGTGACCTTGAATTTTTATAGATATTATTTGATGGGTAATAATAAAGTGAAGAATAATAATTGAATAAGAAAGACAGGATATAGAGTCATGTCCTATAATAATTGCAGCAAAAGTGATTAATATTAAAAGGGGGAAGAATCGGGAAATGTAGAAGAATAGGAAAGGTAGTTCTTTAATATAACATAAAAATGGAAAAATGATTGAATAAAACAAAAAAATAGAAAATAGGAAACGGGAAGAAAATAGAGGTAGTTTAATTTTTCACGACTTTGTGATGATAAAAAAAAAGGGAATATGTAATGGGAAATGGAACAGGTTTCAGTACTATAGAATATGGAACTATTTTTTTATTAATCTTGGAAATGCTTATGTTGTTTGCTTTAGCTTGTCTTTGTCATGGAATTCTTAAAATAAAGGTTGAGTTTCTGAAGGTTCTTCTTTGAGTGTGGTAGGCAGTATAAAATTTTGTTCAAATATTTTTTGTGGAGCTTAGTTCAGTTATATACTAGTCGATGGTGGAAAATTTTCTTTATGATATGGTTCAGTGTCTGTTATCATGATCATTGGCCTAGGCGTTTGTACTGTCATATTTCTTCATGTGCTGGAGAAATGAGTTTAATTGAGTATACAAGGAGAAGATAGTAAGTAGTAATTTGATGTGTTGAGAGAATATTGTAGTCAGTTTTATTTTTTTGAGTTGCCAAGGTCCATTAGTTGTGATACTGTGGTTGTACCAAGGTGATAGGAAGCACAAATAGTAGGTATACTGGTGTATGTATGTATATTGTCCTCAAATGTTGCTGTCCCAAGTGAGTAATGAGTAACGGAAATTAAGTGGTAATGATGAACTGAATAGTTGTATCTCTGTTTGTGAAACAGTGAAGATCTTAGTCTTTCCCAAAAGGGAAAATTCAGAATTGTAGCGTAGGTGTTGCTGGGTAATTGTGGGACAATTCGCGATGTCCTTTATCTTTAGCTAAAACCGACGTTATTTTGTTGCACGAAATTGCAAGGAACGAGATAGAGAGTATAAATGGGTGATATGAGTTTTGTTGCTAAGTTGATACGTGTATCAAGGTCAACGTGTATCATGATACGTAAGCTGCTAACATCGTTGCATGTGAGTTAACTCTGTGTAGTTATTGGCTTCATGACATTGAAAAGCGGTTGCATACGTAGGTCAGGGTTGCTTTGACATGAGGCGGCCGTCAGCTGTTTCAGTGGTGAGATGCGTCAAATGTCAGTTGCTCGATTTTAACAACTTGTCGAGTTATGATGGTCTGGTCATATGATTGTGATAATTTGATATTTTTTTTTTAATTTGTTGTTTCTATTTAAAATATTTTTTTGTTGAGGTTAGCTATGGGATAATTCTGATTATGAACTTAACAGCAGAGGATTGATTGGAGAGTCTCTTTAAATATTTTGGTCGTTTATTAATTTTGATTTTATTTTGTCACTGTTGATTGATGTCTATTACTGGTTGTTTAGCTTCATATGAGACAGGGCCCGTCTAGATGTGGAGTTTGGCAGCCGGTTTTGCACAATTTCTAGTTGACTTTACAAATTTTTTTGGTGTCTTATTTTGCAAAATTTCACAAGTATTCCACCTTGTTTTCTTAGATATCTTAATTATTCCAAATTAGTTGATTACCTTCATGGTGATTTGTCTTAACTTTTATGAGATCGAAATTTGTTACTAGTCCACTTGGTTAGTTAAAAAATTGTGAAGTTGATTATTTTGCTTGTTCCTCTTGATGTTTATGGCTAGTTCTTTGATATTCATTAAAAAATTTTTGTGGCTTTCACATGATTGTAGTTCGAGTTTGAGTAATCTGAGATTCATTATTAGTATTTTATTTGAAATTTTGAGGTTGATAATTCCTTTCGTTGTTATTGGTCTTATACAGAGTGTTACCGATAGCACTGTCATGTTGTTTTCTGCCAAATTTTTTACGACTCAACCCGGTGTTCCACACTCAAGAAGGGGGAGTATTGTAGCAATAAATATTGTTACAATTATGAGTGATGAGAATTATGCAAATTAGCCTGAGAAGTTAGCCTGTTATAAAAATGGATTGTGCTGTTCTGCTTTTCTGTGTTGTGTTGTGTTGACTCTGTAAGTGTGTGCATAGAAGCTAGGATCCTAGGAATAACATCAATTTTCCTGGAGCAACAGTCTAGTTCATGAACCTTGCTTTTGCGTTGTGTAGTGTCGACTCTATAGGTGTGTGTGTAGAAGTTGTGGGAAGATCAATGATTTTCCTAGAATATAAGTCTGGTTCACAACCTTATAAGGCAAGGAATTTATAGCTGCCTAGGAAAAATAGCTGTCACTTGGTGGGAGAATGTATCTTAAATTGTAGTTGTAACGTCCCTTTCTATTGGTGGAAATTTTTCTAGAGTATAGTAACTGCCAATCACAGTTGGTGTTGGTTAGGTCTATTTAGTATGGACGATCTCACAGCTGTCCACCTCAAGACGAGAAAAGCGAAGTGGCTTCACTCAGCGTCTGTCCTCCGACATAAGCAGTACTAAAATGTAGTCTGATCAGAACTTGGTGTTAATCATGGCTGCCATGCCAGCTTTTGGCTTTTTTTAGTATTTGGCTCTGGAACCTTTTGTTCCAGCAGCATTTTTAGTCTTTTGCCTATGTAGTCGCTTTAATTAAGAAGAGAGAGAGTATCAAATTGTAACCTCACATTGGAGATTTTTCTCCTATAACCGCTACTAAAGGTACGTCATAGATTTATAATATTATTAAGGAAAATATCTTCAAAGAAAGCTTCCATCAAAGTATTTATTGTTATGTAAGAAAATTAACGATATATGTTTTGTAGAAATTTAGAATACCTATTAGTAGGAATTAAGATATTTGTTTGATTTAAACTATTTTTGAAGAGGAAGCTATTAACCTAAATTTCAATTACTGTTGTTTACACAGATGTACACAGACTGTGTTGACTGATGTTTACAGTATGTTATTCTATCAGTATTTTTTGGTTATAGATTTTATTTGTCTTTTGATGCTTAGGAAAAGCTTTCATGATTATTTAGGAAACATCTATCATGTAATTTATTCTTTTAAATTTACACCATAAATGTGATTTATGTAAGAGAACTGACTAAACTAACAACAATACTCGAAATACCTTATTATGAAGTAATTCAATCAACTTGTGAATTATGTAGGCCTATTATGGAATACTATGTGCTCATCGCTTTGTGTATAGGGCGTAACCCTTATTACAAATAAATTCTATTCTTTTATATCAAGAGATTGAAGTAGGTAATGCCTACTTATGTTTTAAAGTAATTGATGTGAGCTATATAACCTAAAGTAGGTTGTTTTTATTATGTAACTGAAGTTAAGTTAATTGGTTTTATCCTAGTTTATTTTTTATTCTAACAGCGGTGTAAGTACGGGGATCAACGTACGAATCCATCATTTCATGGGTTCATGAACGTGTGTCTTTAAGCGGCTGAGACGCCTCTGAATCGATGGCCGTCCTAGAAACTTGGGGTATGCTGTCTCCTGTCCATCTGTACGTGTAGAGCTCGATCACCGAGCCTAAATTCAAATTGAAGAAACGGCTATGAGGTAACAACTTTTTCCAAATTAAACGAACGTCCCAGGAACTCCGGATGTGACAAAATGGGTTTTAGTGACGACAGACTTTCAATCAAGTAAAACGTGCGGAATTAGACTTTTGTTAAATCATAATTTTGAGATATTATGGGGATAGATAGATTATTAATTTTATTAATTTGGTTTGAGTAATAGATTTTCGGTTGTATCTTTACATTGAAGAGTGAGGCCATATTTTCTCTGTAAGGATCCAGCTGGGAATTTCAGTTTTCTTTAAATTTATAAATAATTATAATCTTCTAAACTACTAAAAGTTGAATGAGTACATGAATTTTAAAATGTCCCTTATTGATTAAATTTAATGTTTTAAAATAATTCTCATCTTAAAGTTGTAAAGGATCAAATGAAGTTTCAAGGACCCTAACCTTTCCTAAATTTGTTTTGATGACATATATTTTTGAATAGTTTTTTTTTTTTAGGTAGTATACCATGATGTGATACTTGAGGAATGTTTGTCCTTGCAGCGTTCATGATATAAAGATACTAAATAGTTATTATTGGGGGGGATCATTAATATTTGATAATGTTTTGATAGTGTTTTAAAGTTTCCAAGTGTGTTCAAAATTTAATGTTCTAAGAATTTTATGAATTTTATGTGGATCTTTTCTTAAAATATTTATTCTTATTTATGATTAACTTCTGAGACATATCGATGATAATTTTCAATAATTGCTCTTTTGAAATTTGAGTCCTTTAAGCTTTTATGATTCAATCTAAAACGTTTTCAAATGTAGAGCATACGGAGTAGGTTATTACCGTATTAACTATTTCAGAGATAACTTTTAATTTTAGTAATTTTATGTTCGGTTTTCAAATGTAACTTCTTTGTTTTATTAATTGTTGAATTTAACTGTAAGAGGTGACAATATAATTGATACCTTCTCTCTATTTCGTTGTCTCTCTTGTCATTTCTGGTTTCCCGTTCTCTAGCACTAGGTATGTTTATCAAGCATCCCTTTTATTAAGTTATATTGTGTGTGCTTCTAAATTCTAAATTCAAAATTAACTTTCTAAATTCATAGCACGGCACAATACAGAGATGATACAAAGATGATAAACAAGGATAGCAACACCAATGTTATTCAAATACTGTCATTATAACGTGGACTCCACTATAGGAAGATGATACAAAGTTGATAAACTAGAGTTGCAACACCAATTTCAATCAAATACTGCCATTATGACGTGGACCTCACTATACAAATAACACCAACGCTCCTAATTCAACCAATGCTGACATAGTTGGGGATTCACTTCAAACTGTCATCATCAATTGAATGGGTAGCATTGAAAGATATTCTGTCAGTTTAAAGTGAAACTCTCACACCTGCAATTAATCACGTTTCGTAGTTTAATGTGCGTGACGTACATCATAACCAAATTCACCCCATTAATCTAGGGGAAATCACGTTCAAATCACATCAGGTCACGTTATGAATATAACTAACTGGAACAAAAGTGTTTTGAGATGTCGAACAGGTTGCGGAGATGATACAAATTTGGAATAATTGATGAAATTCTACGTGACAACACTCCTAACTATTGAATGAAAAAGACTAAGAAGTTGTCAAAAAAACACTGATTTAAATTTAAACAACTTCTTAATCTTTTTCATTCAATATGAATAATTACCACAATATCAACTTCTCAACTACACAAAAAAAAACTCATAACTATGTTGAAACTGTTATACTTTGAGTGTGGAAAAAATTTGAAGTTTTGAACCCATGTGAGATTTGTGTGAAAAATGTGTTTCATCAGGACCTCCTGAATACCTTAGGAGCTCCTGGTTTCATCAAACATTAAAATACTGTCGAGCTCTTTATCGACATCGCACAGTTTCAATACAGCAAACAAAAATTAATGAAAATAATCAAATGGTTTTAGAGCCTTGACAGTATTTTCGAGTGGAAATATCAATAGAATCTTGAAATAGCTTCCCGTAACAATAATATGAAAAACTAAAGGGCCCTACAAACCTACGGATTTGGCCTGTCTTGGCTCGGCTCGGGCGAAATCCATGAGTGTGTAGGCTCTCCTGGCCGGTAGTTACCAAAAATCTGAAAATCGACATTTTTCTATTTCAAAATTTCGATTTCAGATTCGGATTCAGCGCCCTTGAATTAGTGGAATGGTTCGCGGGTACTCTAAAACAGTCGAAAATAAAAGCTCTGTGAGCACTTTATTGTTATTAATGAAGACTATATAATACGGTTCCCAGTCAAATCTGAAAACCCATCAACTAACAAGCTAGCAAATATCTACTCACAAATCTCATAAATCCCATCAACTTCTATGAAATCACATGATATCACACTATTATCACTCTTGTAGTATCACTTGTGTTCATACAATATTGACTATGGAGATAACAATAACCCACCACGAAACTCCCGTCAAATCCTAGTATCACACTGCAATTCTGTGAGCTCTTACTAGGATAACAATCTCCCATTATGCAAAGTCATTAACTTCTGAATAGTGCTCAAACTGCCATCAGATTCTAACACTAGATTATCAAGTTATAACAATGCACTATTAGTATCCATGCCATGCAATTTCAACAATGTGCCCCATATTTCATCAACCATATAATTTCATCCATAAACTGAGGACGGGACTATGATGGAAATTGTGCAGAATATAATCCCGTTCATGGATCATAATTGGTTGGAAACTACTATAATGGAGATTGTTGAGAATCCTATTCTATTAAGCGAGCAATTTCTGTATATGGTTGGTTATATGGTTATCTGGATATCTGGTTATCTGATTATCTGATTTTCTGATTATCTGATCATCTGATTTTCTGATTATCTGATTATCTGGATATCTGGTTATATGTTTATCTGGTTATCTGGTTATATGTTTATCTGGTTATCTGGTTATATGTTTATCTGGTTATCTGGTTATATGTTTATCTGGTTATGTTCGTCCAACGGATTCCGAAAACGGCTCTAACAATTTTCAATAAATTTGGAATATAGTAGCTTTATGATATAAAAATTCGATTGTACTAGGTCTCATCCCTGGGAAAACTCGCCGAAGGATAATAATTTATTCATCATTGGAAAAACAGATTATAGTTTCGTCGTCTATCGATAACAGAAGATGTGAGTGCCTGTGTAGAAAATAGACAGAATTATTTTCAGCTGTTCAACTATTAGCAATCAATCAGCTTATTCACGAGAAAATTTCTCGCATTAATATTTAAAATATTAATCTAGAAATTTTTATCAGCTTGATCAAAATAATCTGATTTGTTGACATCACATGGTATATCATTCCAAAATAGAGTATATCATAATTTATTTTCAAAGTTAATCATCATTTTACTGTTTTAAGTTATTAGTGAATGTTGTTTTGTTATTCAATTTGGTTTGTAAACAATCTAAATTAGAGCTTTTATGTTTTCAAATGTTTGTACTGAAAATTGGATCTGGATTCAAGTGTATGGAAAACTTACTTTTTGGACTATTTATAGTGTATAAATCAAAATTCGGGAAAGGAACAGTTCTGGGCTGTGCCTGTTAGTCCTTCACTTTAAAGAATTGTGTTCTGTTTATCAATAAATAACGAGCGAAGTTCGGTGCCCCGATATTGAAACTCAATGATTCCATTCTTGAACAATAATTGTTCGAGATCGATTATAATGGAAATTGTTGAGAATCGAACTCAATAATCATGATTATTTGGAAACGATTATGGAAGAAATTGTAGCAAATATAATCCATTCATGAACTATAATTGTTTGAGATCGATTATGATGGAAGTTGTTGAGAATCAAGCTCCATTCATAAAGCATGATTATTTGGAAACGATTATGGAAGAAATTGTTGCAAATATAATTCCATTCATGAACTATAACTGAGATCGATTATGATGGAAACTGTTGAGAATAAAACTTCATCCATAGATCATGATTATTTGGAAACGATTATGACGGGGATTAAAGCAAATTATAACACCACTAGTCGTCAGGCTCGCTTCGCTCGCCATATCTGTCTAGCCAAGGGGTGAAGTCCCCTGGACCCCCGACTGGATCGTCCAAAAATAAGATCAGTGGGCTCGCTTCGTTCGCCTGAATTTTTCATCTGAGTATGCTTCATTCCATCAGAAAGTCAAAGTACTTCCTCGCTCGATTCAATCACCGATATTATTTAGTGCAGGGTGGAAAACTTCGTTAGGATATTAAGAGAATTATTGTACTCCAGTCTAGCCTTTGTAGTAAATTTGTAAATTTCTGTAGTAAGTTTGAACATTTTCTGTTCATTTGTTCTTTATAAAGCTAAAAAAACGCTGGAAAAACGCAGATTTTGGGCGTAACATTTGATTTTTTTTCCAAATCCGTCCTTAGTGCGCCTCTGAACATGGGCCAACTGAACATACCTACCAAATTTGAGCGTTTTTGGTCTGGTGGATTTTTAGTTCTGCTAGTGAGTGAGTCAGTCAGTGAGTGAGTGCCATTTCGCTTTTATACTAGTAGTTCTGTGAACAGTAGACCTCACGCAGTATTCTCATCCACAAGTACCTGATTGAAACTATAGACCTTATGGAAATACAGCAATAGACTGGCTTCTCCACACATCTGTGTAATCACTTGTAAGCTGATTTATGATGAATAATTCTATAGTCTGATTTTTACTCTAATGTTGGCGTATGAAGGAGGCTCCGTTTTCCTTTTATATTATCCTTGAAATGCAGAATTTCCAAAAACCTTGTATATACTGTATATACGTCGACGCGCAATTAAAAAATGAACGTACCTGTCAAAAATTTCATGAAAATCTATTACCGCGTTTCACCGTAAATGCGCAACATATAAACATTTAAACATTAAGAGAAATGCCAAACCATCGACTTGAATCTTAGACCTCACCTTCGCTCGGTCAATAATTATATAGATTCATAAATCATGATTGTTTGGAAGCGATTATCAAGGGAATTGTTGAGAGTATATTCCATTTATAATCTATGATTATTTGGAAACGATTATGACATAAATATTGTACAAAATATAATTCCATTCATGAATCATGATTATTTGGGACCGATTATGATGGATATTGTAGGGAATATAAACCCATTCATAAATCATGATTATTTGGAAACGATTATGACAGAAACTGTAGCAAATATAATTTCATTCATAAACCATGATTGCTTGGACATGATCACGATGGAAATTGTAGCGCTGTTAATGGGTTTATAGTATAATGCTGAAGTCAGCTTCCAAATTTCGCTCCAATCTCATTAGGACCTGCCCAAATTATGCTGAATGCATGCGAAAGCAATTTTGTGTTAACGGTTTACCAATTGATGTTAATCTGAGTTTGAATCGAGGTCATTATAATGCAAAGCGTTGCCTGGAGTTGACAGGTTGGATTGACTTTTGTCGATGACGTAAACTGATTAGTTGTTGGACAAATTGCTGTGATAGTTTAGAAACGAGATTGTATTCCCATTAATGGACTTCAATTGTTGGATATTCGTTGCAATGATACACAAATTATATTTGGACAAGAATAATTAAGGACTGAAAATTTTGTGAAATGAAGAAACTAACAAGAGTCAACCTATTTCGGACTATGTGTAACCTTATATGAATGTGGGAGACGAATAGCACAAGGTTACCTTAGTTTTCCTCTCCCTACCTTTTTGATGATATAATTGTTGTATGAATGAATGAAGTTCGATATACACATCCAATAAAATCTATACCTGAGCTATAACTGAGCTATGTTCATAGCTGGGCTGTTGTTGAATTAATCATTACAAAAAAGAAATGAAGAATTAACGAACGATTTGAAGATTGAGGCCCGGTCGCACAAAAGCCAGTTAAATTTTAACCGTGATTAATTTAACAAGAACCAATTAGAGAATGCTTTT
Source organism: Nilaparvata lugens (assembly GCF_014356525.2). Taxonomy (NCBI): domain Eukaryota; kingdom Metazoa; phylum Arthropoda; class Insecta; order Hemiptera; family Delphacidae; genus Nilaparvata; species Nilaparvata lugens. Next base: position 10,332,837 of record NC_052508.1, read on the forward strand.
TTGAAATGACGGCTTTTCTGGTTGGTTCTCGTGGAATAATCACGGTTAAAATTTAACCGGCTTTTGTGCAACCGGCACAAAATCAGATTGGTCTATCATGATTATGAGTGACTGATTATAGTGATTGAGTGATGCTTTGATGATAAATATCGGGTCACCGAGCTTCGCTTGTTATTTATTTATTTATTGATAAACAGAACTCAATTCTTTAAAACGATTGGGGGAGGACTAACAGGAATAGCCCAAAACTGTTTCTTCCCCAAATTTTGATTTGTACACTATGAATATTCCAAATAGTAGGTTATGTTCCATACACTTGAATTCAGGTCAAATTTTCAGTCCAAATATTTGAAAACATAATAGTTCTAATTTAGATTGTTTACAAACCAAATTGAATAACAAAATAACACTCACTAATCACTTTGATCTGTGAAATAATGATTAACTTTGAATATTATGATATATACCATCTCATGTCAACAAATCAGATTATTTTGATCGAGTCAAATTGAAATTTCTAGATTTATCGCGAGATACGGTAAGCTGATTGATTACACAGCTGATCTCCCACACAGGCACACACATCTTCTGTTATCGACAGACTGCGAAATTATCATCTGTTTTTCCAAGGATGAATTATCCTTTTCATGTCCTTCAGCTTTCTCAGGGATGAGAACTAGTGTGATCGAATGTTTATATCATAAATCTACTATGTTCCAAATTTTGTGAAAATCGTTAGAGCCGTTTTCGAGATTCGTTGAACATGAATAACCAGATATAAAAATATATACAGAAATTGCTCGCTTAATATAATAGGATAGAGTAGCGTACCCCAGTTATACTTTCAATGAAAAACTAATAGTTGTACACTTATAATATTCGTTTTCTCTATTTTTTTGGTGAGGAATCCCTTGCAATAACCTCGTCTGAAGAATTTCAGCAGTAGTTGAATTCTAGAAGGTTCATCGTGAATATTGGGTGACCCTCTCAACTGCACCTCAAGAATCTCTGACCTATTTTTTGATTTTGTTGATATTTACTTGAAAAGGTTTCTGTGTATATGATTCAAATATTGTTCGATTCTATCAACTGCATCTCGAAAATCTCTGACCCACTTCGTGATTTTTTTATATTTACTTGAGAAGTAGATTACTCGTGCTCTATCACAGCCCCATCATTTGTGTAAATATTTAGGAGGGAGCTGAAGAATAAGGAAACGATGGGAACTGGAGAGAAATAGAAACGAAGGAAACAGAAACGGAATAGAAGCGTCTAAACCAATAACAAGAAATCTCGGCAACTCAGAAGTTGTGCAATATTTCCCATAAGTAGGCATTTCAAAGGGAGTTTTGGGGGAGGCCTTCTGTCAGCCCTCACCCTTCCCCCTCACACAACCCAACACAGAAAAAGCGAGGAAATATTTCTCATAAGTACACATTTCAAAGGAAGTTGTAGGAAGGTCTACTGTCAGGTCAGCCCATTATTTCCTCACTGTAAAAATTAGACTATTAGACATTTAGACTATTCCCATCACAAAAACAAGTAGTAGTAAAATACGAAGAAGTAGAAGAAGTAGAGGAATAAGGGGTAGGAGGAGAAGGAGAAGAATGAGGAGAAGGAGGAGAAGGAGAAGAAGGAGGAGAAGGAGGAGGAGGAGGAGAAGAAGAAGAAAGAAGAAGAAGAAGAAGAAGAAGAAGAAGAAGAAGAAGAGAGAAGAAGAAGAAGAAGAAGAAGAAGAAGAAGAAGAAGAAGAAGAAGAAGAAGAAGAAGAAGAAGAAGAAGAAGAAGAAGAAGAACAACAACAACAACAACAACAACAACAACAACAAGAATAACAAGAAGAAGAAGAAGAATAACAAGAAGAATAACAAGAACAAGAAAAAGAACAAGAACAAAACAAGAACAAGAACAAGAACAAGAACAAGAACACGAACCAGAACAGAACCGAACAAGAACAAGAACAAGAACAAGAACAATAACAAGAACAAGAAGAATACAAGAACAATAACAGAGAAGAATAACAAGAACAAGAACAAGAACAAGAACAAAACAAGAACAAGACAAGAACAAGAACAAGAACAAGACAAGAACAAGAACAAGAACAAGAACAAGAACAAGAACAAGAACAAAACAAGAACAAGAACACTAACAAGAACAAGAACAAGAACAAGAACAAGACAAGAACAAGACACTAACAAAAAAAGAACAAGAACAGAAAGATAGCAGAGAAAGAATGAAGTAGAAGTATGAAGAAAAGGAGAAGGAGAAGGAAAAAAGCAATGAAATATTTCTCATAAGTGCACATTCCCATTTGCATGGGATGACGGAAGGATGGTTGCTATTAACCCTCCTCACTTGCCCACAAACCAAAAATGGCAATGAGCATGCGTGAAGGTTGCAATGGGCAGGAAGTGTTACCTATTACTACTTGGGCAGCGAGAAAAAAGGAGAAAAGTAGTTATACTCACAT